>NW_025423292.1:390131-491565 GCF_020497125.1 Mauremys mutica
TTTGTCCCTTAGAACCACTGGGGTCATTAGGGTTTGTCCTTTTTGTATCACCTTTTCCTCCATCCATCCCTTCCTCCTTTCTCTTTGTCTCTTGCTTCTTTTGTCCTTTCACCTGTTCCCCTCCCAACACCAGGAGCAGTGTATGTGTGTGTGTTGCGGGGGAGTGCTCTGCAGCTCCCACTGTGGGAGGTCCACCCAAAAATGTGGGGCTGAAATAGTGCTCAGGCAGTGATCCCCACCGGTGACCTGGGCCATCCTTTGGGCTCTCTGGTGAGAACCCTCAGCCTCCCGTCCTCAGTCTCTACCCTGATTGGCTGAGCAGGGGGTTATTGACAGGGAGGACACTCAGGTCCTTGTTGTTCTCTTTTAAGCCCAAGTAAATAAGTCAGAACCTGTGATATGTTTGACAAATTTTGCTGCTTCGCTGCATTAATGGTCTCTGAGCAGTTCATGATTCTCTCTAACATTGCAGTTCTCCTCAAATACTTGTTGAATAATTACAGTGCACTGTTGTTGGTCTGGAGCTCATCTGAGAGCACTTTACTCAGGTCATTCAGTGTCTGAAATTCAAGATTCGATGGTTAGTTTGAAAATCAGGGCTCTTGGATCCTATTCCCAACTCTGCCACTGACTGGCTGTGTGACCTAAGACAAGTCAATTCTCCTTTCTCAGCCTTAGCTTCTCCCTTTTTCAAGTAGGGATAATAATGATCCGCTCCTACCTACCTCATGGTGGGTGGTGGACGGGGATCCATTGGAGAGTGTCACTAGGATTAGTGCATAATATGAGGTGTCCTATCACGTTTACTCAGAGCAGATTATGACATAATAGAATAGCTGAAATAGTCTATTTTATTTGTATTTTTTATTTTGCAATTGTGAAGAGCAGCAACTACTTAGCTCAGACTGAAGCATCTTATCTAATGTTTGTGATCTAAGTGTCTCCCCTTTGTGTGCGAAGAGACAATTTAACACACTGTGACAAACAGGAGATGCTTTTGTTTTGCAACAAAATATTTTTGTAAAGAACTTTCATCCCACTTGTTTTGATTTTGAGAAACAAACTGGTTTAGTCTGAAGGGGATTTTCTGACAGAAATGGTTTCAATGACATTTCCCCACCATCTCGATTCCTGGGCTCTATCCATGCCTCTGGGGGTTTGTTGTCAGAACAGGAGTCAGGACTGGTGGCGTCTCTTTCTGGCTTTGGCACCACCTTGCTGTGTAGGCCCTTGGGTAGGTCACTTCCCTTCTCTGGACCTCAGACTTCTCCCCATCTGTCCAATGGGAACAGGGACAATTCTCGAACTCTGGGCAGTCGCGAGCCTGAGTGAGATAAGGGGCGTTAAAACCCTTTGTGAAGGAGAAAGGGGAGTTTCACGGTGTTTAGTGTTAAGTCCTTGGGGCAGCCGATGTAGGAAGCAATCACTTGAGGCCAGAGAGCAGACAGCTAACCCAAACCTCCATTTTATTTACAGAAAAAGAGAGCTCACTCAGCCGGTTGAAACCGGCTGAGCTATCCCTTAATAGTCTAACTCAGTTGCCATAGTAACAAAACCCATGACAACCAAATACACAACATATTCCTCCCCCCCAATAAGAACATCCCCTAAATAAAACACACACTAAACTAGAGAAGGAGGGTAGACTGCCTCCATTCCCGGCTAAACCCTGGGGATTATTTTGCCCCATAACCGTGGGTTCGCCCTAACTAAAGATCCAGCCGATGAGGAGGCCTTCTGTCTCTAGGTGGATTACGGCGAACTTCTGGTGTTGTTGCACCCGAAAGTACTAGGGGCTCAGGGTCCGCAGCACGAATAGGTGAGGAGGTGGTATCAGCTCGTGCTGGGCAAAGGGGTATCTCAGCTGCCGGCAGTAATGGAGGAGAACAGTCAGGAACAGGTGACTCATGATTCGGTGTCTCACCAGGAGGGGTGAAGTCAGACCCCTCAACTGCAGATGGGTCCTGAAGACTGTCAGGACCTGGCAACAGCTGATCTACATGTTGCTGCCAGGTAAGATTCTCTGCAGTCCGGACTGTATAGGAAACAGGTCCTGTTTGAGTGATGACTGTGGCCGGGACCCATTTAGCTCTGGAAGTATAATTCCGAGCCAAAACTGGCTGTCCTGGGCTAAAGGTTCGGTCTTTTGCTCTGGGTGCCTGTCTGATGACTTGATATTGCTGCTGATGTTGCACAGTTTGTCTGGGTTCAGAAGGTTTCAGCAGATCAAAGCAAGTGCGCAGCTGTCGTCCCATCATTAGAAAGGCTGGGGAAGCCTGGGTCGTAGCATGAGGTGTGTTTCTATAGGAAAGTAAGAAGGTATCCAGACGCTTTTGAATGGAGTGTTGTCCCTTTGCTGATTTCAAAGCGTTTTTCATTGTCTGCACAAATCTTTCAGCTAATCCGTTGGTGGACGGATGATATGGTGCTGACGTGATGTGGTGTATCCCATTTGCCTTCATAAAATTTTGAAACTCCTGAGAGACGAACTGCGGTCCGTTGTCACTCACAAGTTGTTCTGGCAGACCAAAACGACTAAAGAGTCCTCGTAGTTTTTGGATAGTACTCTCTGCAGTAGTGGACTGCATTATAGAGACTTCTGGCCATTTAGAATGGGCATCTACTGCCACCAAGAACATGCTTCCTTCAAGGGGGCCAGCAAAGTCAACGTGAATACGTTGCCACGGGTTTTCAGGCCAGTCCCATGGGTGTAGGGGTGCCCACTGGGGTGCATTCCTCACACCCTGACATGACATACAAGCTTTTGCCTTCTCTTCAATAGCGCTGTCCAATCCAGGCCACCAAAAATAGCTTAGTGCAATTTCCTTCATGCGCACTATTCCACAGTGACCGGAATGTAGCTGTTCTAACATCTGTGATCTCAGGGGTGGTGGAATAATGACACGCCTCCCCCACAACAAACAACCAGATTGGACCGATAACTCCGTCCGCCTGGACATGTAGGGAACAAGGTCAGGTGAGACCGGAGAGTTTTGTCGAGATTCATGTGAGCCCGCTGCCAAAGACAAAACATGCAGTGGCACTTCCTCTTGTGGCCATCCTGGGTCTGCTCTAGGGTATGCAAGGTTCCTCTTTTTGTCGGCCAGACCACAGGCCTCTTTTTCTTTTGTTTACAGGCATACTCAATGTGTCCCTTTTTGCCACAGTGTCGACACACCGTGTCCTTACACCAGCATTCTGATGCCTGGTGACCCAGCTTACCACAGCGGTAACATTCTTGACTCTGCACCAAATACACAACATTTAGCACCAAGGAATTCTAAAGTTTGCTAAAATGTCTAGTCTGTGGAAACAAGAAATGGTCGGGACCAAACTTTTTAACCACTGCCTTTTTTAAAGCCCATTCAGGGATGTGAGTCCCTGTCTGTTAGGTACCTGGGGTTCTTTGCCAGCAGGAGAGAAGAGGTTCCTGCCTCTGTTTTTGTGGCCTTAACAAACCAGGTGTTGTGCCCCAGTTCTCGTCTGAGATCCCTGAAAAAGAACATCTTCCCATCCATGAACAAGACAGGACCTATCTTTAAAAGGGGAACAAAGAGACCCCTGGGACTTACAGACTAGCTAGTCTCACTTCCAGAGCTGGAGAGATCCTGGAATACGTTCTTAAACAATCTGTTGGTCAGCTGCACCTACAGGACACTTTGGTTCTTAGGACTAGTGAGCATGGATTTGTCAGGAACAAATCATTCCAAACCAATCCTCTTTCCTTCTTCGGCAGGGTTCCGGGCCTAGTGGAGGTGGGTAAACAGTAGATGGGATCTATCTTGGGGTTACTAAGGCTTTTGACACAGTCCCGTAGGACATTCTCACAAGCAAACGAGGGAAATGCGGTCTAGCTGCAATCAGTGTCATGTGGGTGCAGAGCTGGTTGAAAGCCCAGACTCCAAGAGCCCTTCTCCATGTCTGGCTGTCCAACGGAGAGGGCGCACCTAGTGGGTCCAGCAGGGATCAGTCCGGGGTCCGGTACTATTCAATAGTTTCATGAATGATTTGGAAAATGGAGTGGAGAGCATGCTTCTAAAATTGGCAACTGACACCAAGCACTTTGGAGCACAGGATTGGAATTGAAAATGCCCTTAACAAATTGGAGACTTGGTCTTCTTGAGCCAAACTCCATGGCTGGGCCCCTCTCTCTAGACTGGGCTGAAGTGAAACCCCAGAGCCAAACCCTCCTCCTCCTGGGCCGTGCGCTCCGCCCTGGAATGGTCAGATGCTGCTTAGCGCTGTCAGAGCAGCTTTGGCTGGGGGATTCTCCCAGCACTTTCCACTAGCAGGAAAGTATGAAATCCCCAGCAATGGAACCCAGGAGTCCTGACTCCCAATCCCCTGGCCCAGTCACTCCAGGAAGGGTGGGGCAGGGCGCTGAGGATGGTGGGCGGGGGGAGGAGGAGCAGGGCGGGGGGGGCGAAGGGACAGGCCGGGCAGAGCGGACAGGGTGGGGGAGGGGACGCCGGGGGCGGGGCTGGCGGGAGGGTCACAGCGGGGGGGGGACACTGCGGGGGCAGGTTGGGGGGGGCTGAGGGGCCCCGTGGCCCCAGGCTGCCGCTTGTGGGGCTGCACTGTAATTTTATAGTCTTGCAGCCCCAGCCCCATAAGCCTGAGTCAGCTGACCCAGGCTTTGCGACAGGTGCCTTGGCTGTGTTAATCACAGTGTAGACATGACATTAGGCTACATCTCCAGTGCAATGAAACACTCACAGCTGGCCCATGTCGGATTAATTGGGGTCATGTGGCTTGGGCTGTAAAGTTGCAGTGTCCGTGTCTTGGCTCAGGCTCAGTCCCCTGCTCTAGGAGCCCAGAAGGGTGGGAGGGAGTTTAGCGAGTGGAAATGGTAAATCCTGGACTCAATGGCATTTCTCCATTGGTCTGTCTGCTCTGGGGCAGGGACAATAACACGTCCTGCTGCATTCGTTATTTCAAAGGGCGGTTTAGGATTTTCATTCTCACACACGGTGCACAAAGCAGGACTCAACCCTGGGCATGAACTAAATGATCCACCCACAGATTCTGGCAGCCACAATGAGGCATTTGGTGTGAGAGCTCAGACCTGCCCTGTCCCAGAGGAAGGGGGTCATCTGTGAGGGGACCGGACCACTGACCTTCCAGCTCCTAATTGCCAAACGTTCAGTAACTCTGTTATCAGTGCCTGTGGGTGTAATTTAAACCATAAAAACAGCCACCCTGGGCTAGACCAAAGGCCCATCTAGCTCTGAATCTTGTCCTACGACAGCAGCCAATAGCAGGTGCCCCAAAAGCCACTCCACAAAGCACCACTGGGAACTGAACCCAGGTTCTCCTGCTTACAAGCTTAACCAGCTAAGCCATGGTGCCTGCTGTTGTTGAAAGCGTCACATCTGCCCACACCTGACTCTCTGCCCACCCCACTGGGGCCTGACAAGCTTTGCTTGTGTTTGGATTCTGTAAAGCAGAGGAGCAGGTGAAGTTTTGCTCCCAAGGTGGGTGTGTGATTCTTTGGACACGTCTACACTACAAAATTAGCTCAGTGTAACTACATTACTAGGGGTGTAAAAAATTTACACTCCCCCAAGAAATGCAGTTCTATCAACCCAGCCCCGGTGCAGATAGCGCTGTATCAACAGGAGGGCTTCTCCCATCAACAGAGCTTGGGGAGGGGCTTGGTTAGTGAAGACCCAGAGAACAGGTGGCTCATGACTCTTGCATGTGGGGAGGCTGGGCATGAGCACTGGAAGCTCCCTAGGAGCTAGTCCACCTCTTGCTCACTCCTCTCCTCCCTCCTCCTTACCCGCTGCTCGTGCCTCTACACCCTCTGCCCCAAGGTCTGCCCACCACCCACACCTCTCTGCCCCTCCCCGAGACCTGCCCTGCCCACCACCCACACCTCTCTGCCCCTCCCCTGAGACCTGCCCTGCCCACCACCCACACCTCTCTGCCCCTCCCCTGAGACCTGCCCTACCCACCACCCACACCTCTCTGCACCCTCCCCTGAGACCCGCCCTGCCCACCACCCACACCTCTCTGCACCCTCCCCTGAGACCTGCCCTGCCCACCACCCACACCTCTCTGCCCCTCCCCTGAGACCTGCCCTACCCACCACCCACACCTCTCTGCCCCTCCTGTGACACCCTTCCTATCCACCACCCACACCTCTCTGCCCCTCCCCTGAGACCAGCCCTGCCCACCACCCACACCTCTCTGCCCCTCCCCTGAGACCAGCCCTGCCCACCACCCACACCTCTCTGCCCCTCCCCTGAGACCTGCCCTGCCCACCACCCACACCTCTCTGCCCCTCCCCTGAGACCTGCCCTGCTCACCACCCACACCTCTCTGCCCCTCCCCTGAGACCCGCCCTGCCCACCACCCACACCTCTCTGCCCCTCCCCTGAGACCCGCCCTGCCCACCACCCACACCTCTCTGCCCCTCCCCTGAGACCCGCCCTGACCACCGCCCCCACCTCTCTGCCCCTCCCCCGAGACCTGCCCTGCCCACCACCCACCTCTCTGCCCCTCCCCTCAGACCTGCCCTGCCCACCACCCACACCTCTCTGCCCCTCCCCTGAGACCTGCCCTGCCCACCACCCACACCTCTCTGCCCCTCCCCTGAGACCCGCCCTGCCCACCACCCACACCTCTCTGCCCCTCCCCTGAGACCTGCCCTGCCCACCACCCACCTCTCTGCACCCTCCCCTGAGACCTGCCTCGCTCACCACCCACACCTCTCTGCCCCTCCCCTGAGACCTGCTCTGCCCACCACCGACCTCTCTGCCCCTCCCCTGAGACCCGCCCTGCCCGCCGCCCCCACCTCTATGCCCCTCCCCTGAGACCTGCTCTGCCCACCACCCCCACCTCTCTGCCCCTCCCCGAGACCTGCCCTGCCCACCACTCACACCTCTCTGCCCCTCCCCTGAGACCTGCCCTGCCCACCACCCACACCTCTCTGCCCCTCCCCTGAGACCTGCCCTGCCCACCACCCACACCTCTCTGCCCCGCCCCTGAGACCTGCCCTGCTCACTGCCCCCACCTCTCTGCCCCTCCCCTGAGACCTGCCCTGCCCACCACCCACACCTCTCTGCCCCTCCCCTGAGACCTGCCCTGCCCACCACCCACCTCTCTGCCCCTCCCGTGACACTCATCCTATCCACCACCCACACCTCTCTGCCCCTCCCCTGAGATCTGCCCTGCCTGCCACCCACACCTCTCTGTCCCCTCCCCTGCCCAGCCCAGCCCAGCCTACCGCTTGCACCTCTCTGCTCCCGCCCTGAGACCCGCTGTGCCCAACTCTTTCTTCATGCTGCTGTTGTTATTCCATGAAACATCAGGGATGGAATAAAAAGCTGAGTTTACTCCAGGGTGAGGAAAGAAAGGAGCCACCAACCCCCTGGCAAAGCTCAGTGCCCAAGAGAAAACCTGCCCCCTGCTATCGCAATCACTGATGTGCTGGGGATATGGCGGGAAAGGGACTGTCTGAATTAAGGCAGGATTAATCAAGGCAGGAAAGGGACAACAATCCTCTGCAACGTCATTAACCACAAACATATTCTCATCATACTCCAGCCAGAAGGGAAATGGGCAGGAATTCTTGCTATTCAGCCATGGACACAAGCACAGCAGTGAGTGTGGTGTGGAAGCTGGTCTGGTTAAACAATTGGAAATGATCACTCAGTGAGATCAGAACTAGAGTGTAGTGAGAAAACTGCATAAAGCAAGTAGTTGTGGCTGAGTGATTAAGGTGATAGATAAGAAATCCATTGGTGGCTCCCTGCTTGGGGTTGAGTCCTGCCAACTATGGAGGAACTTGCGGTTCTTTAAATTTAACAATTTAGTTTCAGTGGCTGAGCATCCTTGGTGTCAACAGGAGCTAGGTCTTGCCTCACTCTCAGGCTGTGTCTACACAACAGAGTTATGCGGCTTTACTTAAAGCATTTTAATTAAACTGCTGTTGCATATCCACACTATGCGGCTTGTGTCACCAGAGCACATCCACGCTAGCAACTCTTGGATCGCCACCGAGAGCAGTGCACTGTGGGTAGCTATCCCACTGTGCAACTGGCTGCAGGGTGATTTGGGAAGGGTTTGCAATGTCTCATAGGCTGGTACAGCATCACATCCTACTACACTGACAGCGGCTTTTCACTGAAGTGTGTGTGATGGGGCAGAGACTGTGTGTGTGGGGGGAGAGGGAGTGTGTGTGTTAGAGAAGAGTGAGTGTGTCGGTGCGCGGTCTCTAAGTTCAGACAGCTGCTGGAAGCAACCAGTCCTGAGGCAGGGGGAGGGGGACAGCACCGATATCAGCCCCCGCTTCCCTCACTGGCTCAACACAGCACAGCAGTCTCTGTCACACACACACATGCTGCTACCTGCCTGGCTCGGTGTCAGGGGTGCTGGCTCATGGGGGTTTAGAGGGCCATGGCCCCCACCACTTTTTACAAGCCGTAAGGATGAACAACAGAAGGGTGGACAGAGTGGAGTCTTGGGGGGAGGAGGGGTTCTGTGGGGGTGGCCTTGGGGCAGGGGTAGGACGAGGCGTCAGGGAGAAGGGGTGGTGTGGGGTTGGGGGCCCCAGGGAGAAGGGGTGGAGTGAGTGTGGGGCCTTAGGGAAGGGGTGCCATGGTGGCACCACAGTTCGGATGCCGGTGCCCCCCCCCACTGTAAGGAAGTTCCCGCCACCCTACTCTGTGTTCGCAGGGCGGGAGAGAGCAGCATCCACGGCAGTGATTTGCTCCTGGCTGCCGGAGCAGAGCAGCAGGCTCAGCTGTCAGAACTTCGCTGAGCGATGAAAGGGGAGGGGCCCATGGCTCTGTAGCAGGAATGCAGGGCAGGTGAGTTCACAGCGGGCATTGTGGGATACTGGAGGAGGCCAGTTATGGTGATATAATGAACAGCAGCATCTACACTGACAATTTGTCACTTTAAGTTTGCTGCAAAAAGCTCTAGGCTTCTCGTCGAGGTGATTTTATTTTGTCAGCAAAACAGGGCAGTTTTGTCGCCAGATGACAAGACACCACGAGGGGTGAGGGTCTCCGAGTCTGGGCTCCAGTCTGAGCCCCAAGAGCCCAAATCAGATCATCCAGGCCAGCCGGGCTACAGGGATTTTATCACAGTATAGATGCCCTCTCAGGGTATGTCTACACTGCAGTGTAAGCCCAGGGTTAGCAGAAGTCATGTCAGCAGACCCAACACATAAACATAAACCACGAGGGAAAGACCCACCCCCCAGATAAGCTGGGCAGTGTCCTTCCCCCTACGGTTCGTAAGTCCAGCAACCAAAAGTCCTTTAACATGAGCCCCCCCCCACCCCTGCACCCCACTCACAGCTGTTGTCCTTAGTCAGTGCAAGCCCAGAGGTGCCTCTGTAGAGTTCACCTGCCATCCTGGGTGGAAAAGGGGGAAAATAAGAAGGCACCCTACTCACTATGTTGTCTAGGGACTCACTCATCCCTCTACAGCCACCCTGTCCTAATGTTGGTCTGACACCTATATTTTAGTATTGGGACCCAAGCCCCAGCCCACTTGGCTTTGGAACCCATGTCACCTGCCTAGCTAGTGCTATTGAATTGAGGGTGAGTCCCTCCATCGGGGTCTGCCAAGCCCAGTTCTGCTGCCCTCGATTCACACAACAAGGATAACAACCCTTTATTTCTCCTGCCCCTATAACATGGAGGTTGGGAATCCAACACCAGCCACAAGTGATCATTTCGGCAAGCAACCCAACCTATTTCCAACATACTGTAAAATCCGCATGCAGACTCGTACACGAAACCTTGTAAGAAAATCTTCCTGAGGGGGTCTGAAGCACCTGCTGCTGGAGGGAAGGAGGGAGCCGTGGGTTGGGATTGAGGAGCAGCGTGAGGAGGAGGGGCCTGTGGGTTGGGATTGAGGGGCACTGGGAATAGGAGGGGGCTGTGGGTTGGGATTGAGGAGCAGCGTGATGAGAAGGGGCCTGTGGGTTGGGTCTGAGGGGCACTGGGAGTAGAGGGGACATGGGTTTAGGCTGAAGAGCATCTTCATTTGAGGATCCAGCAGGACAGGGGAAGGCAGCAGGTGATTCTAATTCCTTAGGGATATTCTGTGTGTTTGTGTGTGCAGGGGAGGAACATGCTCTATGCCCAGAGGACTTTATTCCTCCAGCCTGTGAGGACAAAGGGGATGTCAAGAAGTTGCTCCTTCAATCTCCCACACACAAAGACCCTTCTTAAGAAAGGCAAAATCCTGAAGAGAAAGTGTAACACCAAAGAAGACTCCCGAAAGTCAGATTTTTACAATCATAGTAAGAAGTTTATCACCTGACCAGGGACTTGAACCCTGGACCCTCAGATTAAAAGTTTGATGCTCTGCCAGCTGAGCTAGCCAGGCTCACCCAGGAAAAGTGCAAGTTGATGCAGAGGTGAAGCTAGTCAAGAAAAAGCAAGACGGACACAATAGGGGAAACCTGCTGCTCTCTCTCTCTTCCCAGCCCTGGCCTGGCCTGGTATTAGTGCTGGTTAAAAAGACGGGAAAATATCGGCATCTACCAGCCATTCATAGCTGTACAAGACTCAGGCACAATACAGAGGTGCCCATCTGCAAGTGCCGAATGGTTGGATTGGCTAATGCAGCCTGTAGACGTCCAGGGCACACTGGGATATAGAGCCAAGTGTCCATCACCATCATCATTTCACAGGGATAATGATAATGATGGGAAGGTTCACAATTGACTCAGTAGTTGCATACAAAGGTGCACGTTTGGCAGATACATTGGGAAATTCTGGCTCCTTCTCAGTCTCAGGTTGGCCACCCTGGTCTAGATGTAGAAGTTACAACATTTAAACTTGAAAGAGGGGCCAATTTCCCCATCATTTCCCACCTTTACATCCAAACATGATGACTTTCTAAATGAACCCTCCTCGTTCAGCCAGAAGATCTTGGGGTGGATGTAGGAGTCACTGGGTAAAATTGTCTGGACTCTGTTCTGAATCAGGTCAGAGCAGAAGTACGTAGTGATCTAGTCTGGCTGTAAAATCTATATATCAACACCAAATATGGTGTGAAATTAATCCTCAGAAATGGCTGTTCCCCACCCAGACCCCAACAAGGAGCTCTCCAAGGAAGGGGGCTGTTGAGGAAGGAAAGAAGAAAGACGTCCTTCTCTCCCTGGAGGGACTGGGCTCTGCGCTTTGGACAGAAAGGAGGGGAAGGAAATGGCCACACAATGACAGCGGAGCCTAAGAAATGAAACACAACAGGCTTCTGGGCACATTGATTCTGCACAGTGAATGAACCTGACTCCTGTATCATGAAAAGCCAAAAAGCCGTTTCTTTCTATGCCCGAGAGAAAAGAGTTCCAATCATTCCTGCCCGTTTACATTTGAATTATTTTACCTTGTAAAGGAAATTGTAACAAAATTAGTCTGAACTTGAGCTGCCTGTTATTAAAAGCTGGTTCCCCAATTCAGTTCCAGCTGCCCTGCTAGAAACACCCCCAGGTCCCTGCTCACCCCAGGAAGAGGAAAAAGAGAAACCCCCCCTGGGCACTGCCCTTGGCTCCAGGCTGCTGTCCCGGGGTGCGGGTGGGGACTGATTGTTTGCTGCTGAGGAGGGAGCCAGTAGAGGCCTCTGGTGCTCTGCTCCTAGCACCTGCCCGGCCCAGGCTGTCCTCTGCCTCAGCTGCTGCTCCCGGCCTGCTCTAGAGTCAAACACGCAGGGCCCCCAGGGGAACAGAGGCTGGGACAGGGCAGCAGCCTGGGCTGGGCTGGGAAGATGCTGGGAGTTCTCGTTCCCTGAGAACTGGCCTGGCTCCCTTCTCAACAGCAAACAAACCAATTCCACGTCCTCTCCCCAGAAAAACCAGCCTGGAGCCAAGGGCAGCAGGGGACGATTCCCTCCAGTTCCCACCGAGGCAGGAGAGAAGCCAGGGTGTTTCTAGCAGAGCTTATGGAACTGACCTGGGGAAACCAGCCTTTAATAACAGGCAGTTCCCGTTTAAGCTCAGTGTTTTTAACAATTTCTACAACATTAAATAACCCTTCAGTCCTAGTGTCACCATCCATAAAATTGCTTCAGCCTTACAGGTTCCCAAGTGCACAACTAAACATCTCTTCAAACACAAGGGAGTGGAGATCAGTCAGTGTTCAGAGTCATCCCACATAAAAGAACCATGTTGTGGTACATACTGGCCCCATCATGTGGCCATCGCCTTTCCCTCCTCTCTGTTAAAAGTTTTAGTATTTTGCACAGAAACTTTCTTCCCTCAGGAGACACCTGGGAACCAGGGCTGCCAGCCACACAAACACCTTTAAGAGGAGTCATAACCTGTCAAAAAATGATCTCCCTTCTTCAGTTCAGTGACAGCCTGAAATGCTACTTATCCTAGCAGAGCTGGAGGATTGAAAGCAGCTACGTCAAACCCCTGTGTAGCTAGCAGGAATGAACACAAACACTCCCTCGTATCTGAAGTGATGTGTAGTTTTACCCTTGGTAAACTACAAGACTAAAGGGAAAGGCAGTGGTGGTGTCAGATGTAAAGAGTGAAACATAAAACAATCATCATAGTTATACCTATAGTGACTGCAAAATTCTTTCTATATTCTTCTTAATAACATCAGTGTATTATTTTCTCTGGTATCTAGACATTGACTAGACCTTGACCAAGAAATTTGGATCTTGATAAAATAATCAACTACCCCTTGTTAAAGTAATGGACATGACACCCACTCGGGTGTCTCCATGCAGGTTCAAGTACTAACAACAGGAAAATACACTGGATTACTCCTGCCCCAATAACAAAGAGACTGGGAATCCCACAGCAGCTGAAATCACCGTTTGGACAAGCACTCCCATCATGCAATCCGGGGTGGGTGTAACCATGCCAAATGATATCAGCCCCAAAAGGCCTTGACGACAGATCACCAACAGATGGCAGGGCAGACTTCATACTGACCCTGCTTCAACTAGATTGTGGCAAAGATTCCAAAACACCGAACGTTAAAACTCACCAAGGCATGAGGCATGAGGCATGAGGCATGAGGCATGAGGCAGGCCAAGAGCTTTGCACAGCATACAGGGAAGTGGGAGGGAGGCGTCTTTGAGCCGGCGTGACTCGTCCATTTCTCTCTCACCCTGCAGGGCTTCCTGCCAGTGCCAGAGCTCACCAGGCACTAGCCTGGAGCCAGGGCCGCTAGGCGCTGCTGAAAAAAAGCCAGCAGAGGGACACAGTGGAAGCGTCCTGTGCCCATAACACAGAGGTCGATTAATCAAAACCCTCTTCTGCCAGCACCGGGCCTTCTGCTTCCTTCACTGGGCCTGCAAGCGAGGGGGTGGCTGGCACAGCACCAAGAGTCTGACCTGTGTGGCAGGAGGCGGCTGACGCCCGCAGCCTGCTGGGGAGCTCCCAGAAGTTATTAATGGACAGAGACTCCTCAATGCCCTTAGTAACAAGGGTTTGGGGGTCACCGAGGCCAGTAAGGGGGTCACTATGTCGGCCCTATAACCCTGGGTGTCAGGTCACTGTGCAGCTTTGATCTAGAGCTCGGATCCCAACAACCAACCAGCAGCCCACAGCCTCCCCCTGGGTCTGCCCCACCTGGTTACTTCTTACAGGCCGACCTTACCCCCCTTCCAGCCCCGGATTCGCCCCCTAATCATCCTACTGCCACTCAGAGCCACAGCCGTGGAGGTGCTGAAGGAGGGAGGGGTGACTGTAGGGTGGGGTTCTTCTCTAAAGATGGCTGGCAGAAAGGTGGTGCTCAGCTCTGTCAGGGACCTGCCCAGTTGCCTCGCTGACAGGGGATGCAGACGTTTCTGTAAGGCCCTTAAATGGGGTATTTGGCTTCTGAATGAATGTGAGGAATGTGCAATCCTGAGAGGGAATTTCCACCCCTTTTTTCAGAGCCCCAGTGGCCTAATGGATAAGGCATTGGCTTCCTAAGCCAAAGATTGTGAGTTCAATTCCCACCTGGGTTGAAAAGCTCCTTTCCTCTTGTGTATTGCAAAGAAACCTTGGTGTTATTTTCACCAAGGAAGCTGGGAGATGTTTCAACACAAAGTACTGCAGCTTGGGAACAATCCCCCAGAAATGGCATCTTCCACTCCACAAATGCTTTCTAGACCCATCAGCAGCAAACAGTTCATACTAGTGTTTGTCTGAGACTAGAGGGAAGGGGAGTGTTTACTCCAAAACATCCATGAGTGAAACAGACAGAAAGAGCAAGGCCGTCCTGGAAGAGAATGGATCTGTCTGGAAACGAAGAAGAACCTGAGAATGAGCAACGGTGTGAAAAGAAGAGGTTCAAATGTGTTAGATGTTAGCTAGTGTTAGGGGGCTTATCCTTTCACCCTCCCATTCCCTGGTCCTTCTCGTGTAAACAGAGAGCAGCAATACCCAAAGTCCAAAGGTGCAAACAATTAGATGTTTATTGGGTTGAACTTCCAGCAAGCAACGATTCCAGTTTCCTTCCTCAGTGTCCCAGTCCCAGCTCTGACACCACAGAGCCTTGCCTGTGTCCCTGTTCCCATTTCCCCCCCTTAGCAAAACATGATGCCAATTCCCCCCCCTTACATCCTGACTGACTGCAGACTATATAGTAAAACTTGAGTTCTGCTTAGCTAGACCTAACCACTCATTTTACTGAAATGTAACTAACCAACCCTAACACCATTATCTAACCAGTTATGTCCCACCACCTTAATTGGGTTACACCCAACAAAATTAATTCTACAGCTGACAGAAACAATCACAGACCCAGACACCGATTATACAGACAAACAATAGGGAAGTGGGGACTACAGTGATAGAACAACACAGTAATGAGGGTGTCACAGCCCTGCTATTGATAGGTGAGTTCTTGCCAGACAGGACGCTACCAAACTCAGTTTTCTTTAACCATCTTTACCTGGTGGTGCTGGGCATTGTCAGGACAGGACTGTATTCCCAACAGCCCAATAGCACCTTATTTCAGTGTGACTGGTGAGGACGTGACCGTTTGCTTCCCAGCCTATGGCGGCCCCTGCGGCGTAGCCAAAGAGCAGGGCCTCAGACTGTCCCAGTAAGAGAAGCCCTTACACCGGCAAACAGTGATTGTGATTCTGTTTTCCCTACCTCTGTGACTAGCAACATGAGAATCATCTACCTGCATTGTTAACGTCTAGGCCTTTCCAGACAGGCGTGAAAATCCACATCCTAACAGCTGGCCCTGGGCTCCCCTTTGCCAGCTGCCTGCCATCTCCCCGCTGTTCACGCTGGCAAAGCCCCGAGCCAGCCCTGTGTGCCCTGCCTTCCCCTGCCACCGCTCGCCCTCCGTGCCATGGGGAGCTGGGGCCATTGCGGGGTTTGCTGCTTTGTGCTCATGGAAGGAGCCTGTCACATCCCTGGACATGGATCCGTTTGGTGTCCCAGCGGCTCATCTTCCCACGGGGCGCCCTGGGTGCAAGGACTGTGGGCAGCACGAGGCTTCTTCTGTATATCTCTGGAGTAGCCTCTAGCCACCCTCCCCCCTGCCTGCACACAGCCCCTAGCTACCCTCCTCCCAGCACCCTGAGCTCCATCCTGCCTACAAACAGCCCCTAGCTACCCCCTGCCTGCACCCTGACCTACCCCTGCTCACACACAGCCCCTAGCTCTTGCCTGTATCAACCTAGGGGTCTCGGAGAAGCCTAACTTACAGGTGCTCCAGTGGCGCAATTGGTTAGTGCACAGTACTTATAGGGCAGTGCTGAGAGGAGTTATGCTGAGGTTGTAAGTTCAAACCTCACCTGGAGCACTGGTTTTCATTAACCAAGTGGCATCACCCCCTCATTTTCCCCTGCGTAATGTAGACTTCCAGCCCTGGGGACACTGAGGAGGGGAGGAGTCAAAAATGCCCCCTTCATTTATTACCTCCTCTCCAGAGCGCAGATGAGAATCTACCATCCTTTCTCCCCCACCAGCCCCTGTGCCAGGATCCCTCAAGCAGAGCCTGGAGTCCTGCTCATCCTTGACCCCTGAGCCTGGAGGGAGAGGAGCAAGGAACCATTGTTACAGGGCTTTCCCTTCCCCTGCCCACTTCCCTGGCTCTTGTCACACAATCAATAAGCAGCAAAAGGCCAGAAGTCGGAAGCGCAGACAAAGGGATGTTTACTGGGGTTAGTTTCCAAGCCAGCAGATTCCAAAGCCCTTCACACCAGTCGGGCTTATCTCTATAGACCGACAGAGTCTGCTCCCCAGTGTCCCCCTTCCCAGCTCTGACACCGCAGAGCCTTGCCTGTGTCCCTGTTCCCTATTCCCATCCCCCCTCCATTAGCATGATTCCAATTTCTCCTTCCACTTCCTGTTTGACCCGTTTATATAGTAATAGTCTCACCTAGACCTTAACCAATCATTTTACTGAAATGTGACTAACCAATCGTAACAGAATTCTCTAACCAATTATATCCCACTCCCCTAATTAACTTACACCCAGCAAAATTAATTCAGCAGCCCTGACTGATGCCCACTGGAGATAGGTCTTTGGTCCAGCTTGTTCAGTGGACTGGCCACTATAGGTTGGGGTCCCAGAACTTAACAGTCTGGCTAGAGATTCCTGCGGGTTGACCGGATGGTGATTTCTCGCTGCTTCACCTGATGTCCACAACTTTGGTCCCTGTACCTGCAGCTGCCACCCTCTTCCTCTTGCCCACATGGCACTTGAAGGAAGGAGTGCCAGGGCCAGGCTTCATAGTCAGGGCTAGGCAGGAGGGAGGCAGAGTCCCAGGCTGGAGCCCAGCACACCTTTCCTGCTCTGGGCACCTGGAGCAGAGGCGGCTGGTGCTGACAGCGCCAAGGGAAGGTTTAAAAGCCACAGAGCAACCGAGGGCAGGGCAAGAGGAGGGGAGAACCATGCCTATGCGTGGCCAGCAGACAGCCACAGAGACACCAGACAGCCTGCTCCCTGTCATGCCAAACACCCACTGAAAGCCACCCACAGGCCAGCTGCTGATGCTCTGTGGCCAACATCAGAAGATGGTAGGAAAGCAGGGCCAACCCCCTTGGTGGGGCCTCTGACCGTTCGTACTCCAGGTGCTCACTTTGGCAGTGGGGAAGGAGATTTTTCCCCAAGAGGCTTTTCCCCAGCTGGCGAGAAGCAGAGAAACAACCAGGCTCCCAAGGCGCTATGTAGCAACCCCCTCAAGCACAGGGACAGGGGCACATTTTGACTCTAGCCCGGGCAGCTGCCCATTTTCTTTGGCAAGTCAGGAATGGCAACGGCGAGACTGGAAGTATGTGGGGCTCATGCCCCAGCCTTTGTGACACCCAACCCCCAACTTCTTCCTGGGGCTCTAGCTGAAGCCAGAACATTGGCCTGAGCGGCCAAAAAGTTACAGCCCTGAAGGGAGCAGGACTTTCAGCACAAAGTTAAAACTGCACAAACGCAACTGCCTGATCCGAGGTAAGACGCCTTATCTGTTAGGCCACACAGTTATAATGGAAAAGCCTCTCCAAGACATTCTGTGTTTCTTGGGTCATCTACTGAGGGGGGCTGAGACTCTCTAGGCACAAGAAGTCGAGTTCCCAGTGAGATGTGAGACTTAATTCTATGGAGCCAGGTGCAGGGCTTTGGCAGGGAGGCTCAGGCATGGGGGATTGGGGTGCAGAGGACAGACCAGCTGTCTAGGTTGGGAGATTTAGTCTCACTGAGGAGGAGGAGGAATCCTGCTGACAGGCAGTGGCTGTGGAGAAAAAGTGGGATGTCCAGGCTGCTCCGGTCTCCTTCTTCCAGCTCCTCATCTGGCTGGGCTGCTCCACCAGCCTGGACAAGTCCTCTGCATGCACAGCAAATAGCCCAAGAGCCATTGCTGCCCAAACCTGTGCTGGGGGGTGAGCTTCTGTCTTCCCTGTCCCATCTGTGCTAGAGCAGACCACTAGATTGAGAGAGACAGTCAACAACGATTAAGGCTAAGATTATATAAAGGGGGTCACAGAATCACAGAATTCGTGACTGTCAGAGATCCACAGCTATCAGCCACCAGTGGCGGAAGGGGCTCCCACAGGCCCATGCCACCATGGATGATCCCCACAGCTCCCAGCTACTGAGAGCAGCGGGATGCCCCCAGAGCTCCCAGCTGCCATGGGTGGATCCCAGAGCTCCCAGCCACCACATGTGACAGGGGGACCCTGGAGCTCCCAGTGGGATGACCAGGTTATAAGTCCGGTCAGTGGTGCTAAGGCAGGCTAGTCCTTACGTGTCCTAGGGCACCGCACTGCGCCCTGGAAGTGGCCAGTAGGTCCCCCCTGCTGCACCGCTGACCAGGAGCCGCCTGAGGTAAGTCTGCACCCCAACCCCCTGCCCCAGCCCTGAACCCCCCCAAACCCAGAGCCCCCTCTTGCACCCCAGAGCCCTCACCCCCCTGCACTTCAATCTCCTGCCCCAACGCAGAGCTTCCTCCCACACCTGGAACCCATCATCCCTGCCCCCACCCCAGAGCCATCACCCCGTCCTGGACCCCAACCCCCTGCCTCAACCCACAGGCCCCTCCTGCACTGCGAATCCCTTGGCCCCACCCTGCAGCCTGGAGCCCCCTCCTCCACCCCAAACCCCTCATCTTCCCACAGCTCCCACAGGCAGACCCTGGAGCTCCCAGCAGCCATGGGTGGCTGGGGAGCCCCCACAGTCCCACACCACTGAGTATGGACCCTGCAGCTCCTACGAGTGGACCCCAGAGCTCCCAGCTGCTGCGGATGGACCCAGGATTTCCCAACAGGCATTGATGGCGTGAGGACCCTGCAGCCCCATGTCAGATGCCAGAGCCCCCAGCTGCCATCGGGATCCCGCGGCCTGCACGAGCAGGACCCGTCACCCCGCGACCGGCAGAAAACAGCCGCGCACGGAAGCCCATCGCATCCTGTGACCCCCCCCGGTGCTGCGGCTTCTCACCAGGCAGGAGGCGGCACCCAGTAGTTTCCCCAGGAATTGAAATTAGGGGGGGTGTTTGAATATACAGGGGGGGTGTCAGGGCCAATGAGATATATAAAAGAGATGTGAATAAAGTAAATGTTTTGTTAGGATAATGCAAATTTAACATAAGGATAATGCAAGTTATACATAACAGGTCTAGATTTCTAAAAATATATATAATTTTAAAAAAATGTATTTAATTTAAATTGACTTTTGAAAAGTAAGCCATCACGGGATAAGAGGGAAGTCCTCTCATGGATCAGTAACTGGTTAAAATCTTGGAAACAAAGGGTTGGAATAAATTATCAGTTTTCAGAATGGAGAGAGATAAAAGTGGTATCCCAGAGGGGTCAGTACTGGGACCATTACTGTTCAACATACTCATAAATGATCTGGAAAAATGGGTAAACAGTGAGGTGACAAAATTTGCAGATGATACAAAACAGTTCAAGATAGTTAGTTAAGTCCCAGGCAGACTGCGAAGAGTTACAAAGGGATCTCACAACAAAATGGCAGATGAAATTCAATGTTGATAAATGGCTTCATCGGATGCATAGAATGGAACATATAGTGAGGATATATGTATAAGCACACACACATACACACAGAGAACATGAAAAGGTGGGAGTTGCCCAACCAACTCTAAGAGGCTAATTAATTAAGATGAGCTATTCTCAGCAGGAGAAAAAAAACTTTTGTAGTGATAATCAAGATGACCCATTTAAGATAGTTTGACAAGAAGGTGTGAGGATACTTAACATGGGGAAATAGATTCAATGTGTGTAATGGCTCAGACATTTCCAGTCTCTATTTAAGCCTAAATTGATTGTATCTAGTTTGCATATTAATTCAAGTTCAGCAATTTCTCGTTGGAGTCTGTTTTTGAAGCTTTCTGTTGCAAAATTGCCACCTTTAAATCTGTTACTGAACGGCCAGAGGTTGAAGTGTTCTCCTACTGGTGTTTGAATGTTATAATTCTTGACGTCTGCTTTGCATCCCATTTATTCTTTTGCACAGAGACTGTCTGGTTTGGCCAATGTACATGGAAGAGGGGCATTGCTGGCACATAATGGCATATATCACATTGGTAGATGTGGAGGTGAACGAGCCCCTGATGGGATGGCTGATGTGATTAGGTCGTATTATGGTGTCACTTGAATAGATATGTGGACGGAGTTGGCATCGGGCTTTGTTGCAAGGATAGATTCCTGGGTTAGTGTTGTTGTTCTGTGGTTGCTGGTGAGGATTTGCTTCAGGTTTGGGGGTTGTCTGTGAGCAAGGACTGGCCTGTCTCCCAAGATCTGGGAGAGTGAGGGATCATCTTTAAGGATAGGTTGTAGATCTTTGATGATTTGCTAGAGAGGTTTTAATTGGGGGATGAACGTAAAGGCCAGTGGTGTTCTGTTACTTTCTATGTTGGGCCTGTCTTGTAGTAGGTGACTTCTGGGTACTCTTCTGGCTCTGTCGACCTGTTTTTTCACTTCAGCAGGTGGGTATTGTAGTTTAAAGAATGCTTGATAGAGATTTTGTAGGAGTTTATCTCTGTCTGAGGGATTGGAGCAAATACGGTTGTATCTTAGAGCTTGGCTATAGACAATGGATCATGTGGTGTGTCCTGGATGGAAGCTGGAGGCATGTAGGTAAGTATAGCGGTCAGTGGGTTTCCGGTATAGGGTTGTGCTTATGTGACCATCGCTTATCAGCACAGTACTGTCAAGGAAATGGACCACTTGAGTGAATTGATCTAGGCTGAGGTTGATGGTGGGATGGAAATTGTTAAAATCATGGTGGAATTCCTCAAGGGCTTCTTTTCCATGAGTCCAGATGATGAAGATGTCTTCAGTGTAGTGCAAGTACAGTAGGGGCATTAGGAGACGAGAGCTAAGGAAGCGATATTTTAAGTCAGCAATAAAAATGTTGGCATACTGTGGGGCCATGTGGGTACCCATAGCAGTGCCGCTGACTTGAAGATATATATTGTCCTCAAATGTGAAATAGTTGTGGGTGAGGACAAAGTCGCGAAGTTCAGCCACCAGGTTTGGCATGTAACTAGTTCACAAAACTAGGGGGGGGGTGTTGGGAAATCACTGCTCATGCCCCGCCAGCCTATTTCCCTTTTCTGCTCTGAAACGTGCCCCCACGTGCAGGCCCCGAAGGCGGAAGGCCAGGGAGAGGCTTTGGCTAGGGCGAGCGTGTCCTTGCGAGGTAATTGTCTCTCTGGAGGTGAAAGTCATCAGTGTGGGGTGCGAAGGGAAGTGGCTGTCGAAGGAGAACGGAAGGCATGTGGCGGGCAAGCCAGGGATTTCTTTGTCCCCCCTTGAAAAGGGGTCACCCTCCCTGTCGGGGAATCAAACCCCGGTCTCCCACGTGACAGGCGGGGATACTCACCACTATACTAACGAGGAAAGGGGCACAGGGAGGGGCCCCAGCTCCCACAGACCAGCTATGGTCAGAGTACACCTACACCATCGCATGGGCCCCAGCAGGCAACAGCACCCCTGGCCCTGTTCTGCTTCCCAAAGGCTTTGGCCGCAGCAACAGCCCTGGGAAAAGCCCTGGCCCTCCTCACCTGCCCTTGCCCAGCACGACGCCTTTTCGGGCCTACACAGCTCCTCACACAACACCCGCCTGGGACCTTGCCCTCCCCTACCAGCTCAGCAGCACTTTTTTTCCTCTCAAAAACTACTCTTGCCACCCTTCCCCTTCCACACTTCACACTCACCTCATCACAAACTCACCCACGGCCCCTTTGGCTTCTCAAGCGCCTCTGGAGGGACGCAGCTTCCCAGGCACGCAGATCCTTCCCTTCAACGCGCACTGGATGGACATTCGAAACACAGCCCTTTCCAGGAGGGAATGCGCCGCTTTTGGACCCTGGCGCCCAGCAAGAAGTCCTGGGACTCTTTTTCTGACCGATGGACCCCACTGACTTGCCTTTACCAAGCAGAAACTAAGGACCGGCTGATGGCTCTTTCGCCGGCGCTGCTGCTGCGGTCTCTGTTCCTCTGCCCGGCAGTGGGACCCGGCCTCGCGCCGCTTCTCGTGGGCGGGCACTGAGCTCTGAGCGCACAAGGCCCTGGTGGCTCCGCCCTGCATCGCTGTCTGACAACGTCACCAATGGGAGCTGAGCCTGTCAGAAACATCAATTGGGGAGGGCCCAATGAGAGACCAGGTTTCAGAGACCTGCCCCGCGTGAGGGCCAATGGGAGATAAGCTGTCAGAAAACACTAGACAAGCCAGCACTAGCCAACCAGGAATCACCCCTTATCTCAAGCACCCAGACAGTCCCACCCCACCCAGCAGCAGCCAGCCCCAGGTGGAGTCTGAAATTCCCTTGTCCCCCCACTGCTGCTCTCTATTTACATAATGAGAACTCCACCCAGACACCATAAATGGGGGAATTCTTTTTTGCTTTCCACAGCCAACCTCACCTCTAACCCAGCCCCTTCCCCATATCTGGCAACATGCTCCCAGCTCAGGGTGACCACACACCCCGTCAGGGCAGGCTCTGCTCAGCCCAGCTCCCCACAGCCTGCACTAAACATGTGGGGCCCAACCCCAAAACTTACTCATATTTTACACCAATGGTCCCAAACTGCCGCTTTTAATATATGCAAATAAGGTGCTGCCACACTCAGGCCATGCCCCAGCTCTCCAGTGGAGCCACCTGGCAGAGAACAAGGTGATATTTAAATTAGCCAGTACGTCGCTCAGTCATTTCCCTCTGCTCCCAGCAAGTGGCGCCGGAGAGCTCCGAGCTCGCTCACTTCTCTTTCACGCATCAGCTTCAGCCCCCAGGTTACAAACACACCAACCGAGGAGCAGGAGTGCGGGGCTGCTCCAGGGTGACCACATGTCCTGTTTTTAAAGGGACAGTCCACTTTGGCTGGACTTTTCTTATATAGGAGCCTATTACCCCCCACGCCCTGTCCCATTTTCCAGTTTCTTTAAGGTCACCCTATGGGGCAGCTCTGCGGGGACGGACTTGCACACTTGGGATGTTAGTGCAAAAAACTCCTCTTAGGCTGAGTAAAGGGCAGAGACCTGCCCTTAGCCTGCCCTGAGTGGGGGGTCACCCAAACCGGCCCTCACTCGCCAGGCAGGTGTCACCCTTCTGCCTGGGGAAAAGGCAACACGCCCCCACTCCCCAGCTCTGCATGGGCGGAGAGCCCATGAGAACTTCTATTAAAAGGGAAAGAGAATCAAGCCTGAGTTTGGGAAAACCCCACAACCACATTCAAATCTACGCTCATCAGCAAACCCCCCACCCCAGAGTACGCTGGGCAGTGCTGTGCCTCAGTTTCTCACCTTGTGGTGTGACAGGACAATCCAATTTTCCTTTAACAGACCCCTCCGCTCTCCTTCCCCCAACCCCCACTCCTCTTGGGCAGCAAAGCCCCAGGGGTGGGGGAGGGAAGAAAAGGCATCAAGTGAAACCGCAGCTTCGACACTCCTTCAACTGGCTCTCGGTTTGCCCTGTTCACTCTGCGTCGCTGCCGCTCCACGGCATTGTCCTTCACCCTGCTGCTGAGAGCTCCTGTGTCGCCACTTCCCCTGCTGCCCCCTGCCTGTCTCCTGCAGCCTCTGCGCCCCCACCTAGTGGGGGAACCTCGCTACAAGTGCAGCCTGGGCAGCCTCTGTCATTGCAACACCATGGGCAGGGCGTGAACCGCCAGCTCGGGGAGACTAACGCCCTGCCACGCCCCTTCCACCTGAGGCCCCGCCCCTTCTGCAAACACCCCTGTGCCCAGCGTACACCAGCCCTTAGATCCCTCTTGGTATTTCAATGCAGGCACTGACCTGTGAGAGGAAAACATCAGCTCGCAAACACAGAGACTGAATTCCCCACATTTAATCTCGCTGCACTTTCCAGAAAGTCACAACATTCATTTAATTCTTGCTAGGACAAAGAAAAAAATAAGTGATACTAAGTTTTTGGCTTAGTTAAATAAAATTAAGTATTTAATTAACATAGTAATAATATGTCCTGATTCCGCTAAATAACACCATAACATGAAATAAGAGACAAATCTTGTCAGTGACGACAAATTTCGCAAATGACCTTCCCTTTATTAATTTCCACACCACCCCCATTGGAGGTCTGGGCACCTCCAGTGTCACTGCTCTGCATTCACCTTCCCCTTAGAATTGTTCTCGGACATTCCCAAATTTGGAAAATTGTGCAGTTCACAATGTGAATAGTGACCCCGGCTCCTTCCTGCACGTGCTCTACATTGCTCCACCGCAGCTTCTCCCCCTGCAGAGTCACCCCACCACTGCAGTGCAGCCGCCCAGGGTTTTGCAAAAATTAATAATACAGAGTTTGGAGGAAAGTAAACATTTGGGAGTTGTGGAAATAGCAAAAGGCAACAGTTGTGGTGTTACAAGAAGGGCAGTTTTTGGTTTAATAATAAAACCCAGTTATATAAATGTAACTGTATGTGCAGCTCTGTGCACTCACGTTGGATGGAAGCTTAGTAATTAAATTATACAAGAGGGTCAGGTAAAGTGGCTGCTACCACCACTGTGTTTTGTCCCGACAAGCCTTTACAGCCCTTCTGAGGGGAAATGGGCCCTTTGCCCACAGAAATGGTCTATAGGGGATGGCTGCAGGCAGCAGGCGGAGAGATAATCTCATCAAAATGATTTGACTGCTGGGCAATGTAAGCAAAATCACTAAAGGAATGTCTGGGGTTTCTATTGGCACTTAACTGGCCTGCCCCTGGCTGTCTCTGGTTGTACAAGATGGACGTGTAATCGGGGTACAGTTGTGTAATAAAAAAAATTATTGCAGTGCAAGGGCTGTTAGACAAAACAAAATGTTGTGTGTAATTGTGTAAGGTTTTAAAAACTTAAACTGAGACTTATGGTTTGTAATATAATGTTATGAAGGTTAAATTATGGAAGGAATGTGCATATCCCCAGGACGTGTGCAGTGTATATTGGAGAAGGGGTAAAAGAAATGCAAACAAAACATGGTACTTAATTCAAACCCTATTAGGGCTCCAAAGGGAGCCACAATAGGTTGTGTTTCTTTTTCAGATCTGTGTATTTTGAAGCAGAAGATGAAAGTGGAAAGTAATCAGAACTCGGGTGGAAGTTGATTGTGTCCCTTTTAAGACAGTCTCTGAGCTGCTGATGGCTTTGGATCCAAAAGCCAAGCCCGAAAGCCGGGGTGAATGCAAATGACCTAGCTGATGGGGGAAGGAGAGAACTGCCCATCAGTGGCAGCACAAAGAAGCTGCAAATAATAAATACATCTGGTCAGCAAACAAGCTACTGGAAGACTCAGATTGTTGCCCTCCAGGAAAGGGAGGTGAAAAAACAAGTCAAGCCTGAAAATAAGGGGGCCAGGTTAACCCTAAGGAGTGTGTGTGTGTGTATGTACAGTGCTAAAGCTAAAGCTAAAGCTGTCTCTCAGTTGTTACCTGAGGATAAACTTAAAGCTTGGTAGAGCAGAGAAACTATTCTTCTCTGGGCTTTGGCGCACAGATAGATCTGTGACTCTTACTGCTGTGAATAATCGAACCAGCGCATACAGCCTGATTCCACACCATGTGGTTAAGTTGGTTTGGACAATAACCCATTTCTCTGTGGACATTCAGTGGACTTATGATATGGCCAAAAGCACGAAAACCTGCAGTGGCAGCATATTGCAACTGCCAGCAACTGGACATGTTAAGAGCTTGACCCCGTCGAAGGAGGAGAGGAGGTGTTTCGGTGGTGGCCGGGATGTTGGACCATGCGGCAGTGCTCAGGTCTCTCGGTGTTGCTGTGGATTATTACAGCGGCTGGTGTATTGCTAAGTATACTTGTGTTACGTTGCCTATGGAAATAACCTAGAAGTAATGGAGTAAGCCCCACCCCCCTGTACTAGACAACCTGGACCCAACCTTCTCGGGCCCACTATAGTGGGAAGTCTGGAACGCTAATTGGAACCGGTGTGGCAGGCCCGTATGAGAGAAGGTGCAGGGCACTGTACTACGCATAGGGCAGTGGGACAAATGGAATATCAACACCTTCCACCTTGATGCCTGGCCCTATCAGGAAATGTGTCACCATATGTCCTATGTTTTGCTAAGGGGGAGAATGGGAACAGGGACACAGGCAAGGCTCTGTGGCACCAGGGCTGGGAGGGGGACACTGAGGAAGGAAACTGGAATCATTGCTTGCTGAAAGTTCAATCCAATAAACATCTAATTGTTTGCACCTTGGGACTTTGGGTATTGCTGCTCTGTGTGTACACAAGAAGGACCCGGTAATGGGAGGGTGAAGGGATAAACCCTCTAACACTAACTAACATCTAACACACATTTGAACCTCTTCTTTTCACACCCTTGCTCATTCTCAGGGGCTGCTTTGTCTCCAGACAGATCCATTCTCTTTCAGGACGGCCTTGCTCTTTCCCTCTGTTTCACTCACTGAGGTGTGCGAGTAAACACTCCCCTTCCTTCTCGTCTCAGACAAACACTAGTATTAACTGTTTGCTACTGAGCGGTTTAGAAAGCATTTGTCAAGATGCCATTTCTGGGGGATTTTTCCCAAGATCCAGTATTTTGTGTTCAAACATCTCCCAGCTTCCTTGGTGAAAATAAGGCCAAGGTTTCCTTGCAATATACAAGAAAAAGGCAGTTTTTCACCCCAGATGGGACTTGAACCCACAATCTCTGACTTAGAAAGTCATTGCCTTCTCCATTAGGCCACTGGGGCCCTGATAAAAGAATGGAAATTCCATCTGCTAAATGCATATTTCTCATATTAACTTGGAAGCCAAATACCCTCTTTCTGCACCTTACAGAAATGTCTGCATCGCCTGGCAGCAAGGCTACTGGGCAGGTCGCTGACAGAGCTGAGCACCACCTTTCTGCCGGCCATCTTTAGAGAAGAAGGCTCTTTCCCCTGACAGCCACACACACAGCGCTGCCTAGCATCCCGAGAGCCTCCCTCGTGTTCTCCCGCAGCAGCCGCCTGCCGGTGTGGGTGGGAAAAGGGGACCAGGAACCACTGTGGCCTCAGGCCGGGACAGGAGGCCCTCGCCACACCCAGGCCTGCCTCTTGCCTTCAGCCCAGGCAGCCAGAGGTGCTGGGGAGCTCCCTGGCAGGCAGCCGCCTCAGCCAGGAAATAAGGAAAAGGCAATGAATGAAGAAGTCAGGAAATAACAAGGAAATGAAGAGGTTTGTCGAACGGGTTTCTGCCCAATTTACCATCTTCTCAGCTACCGCTCAAAGTTAAAGACCTAAAGTCGACCTATCGGCATAAATACAGATGGTTGGATGGGAATTAAAAGGAGCTGCTGTCACAAGTGTTAGGTGCCCGCAAGCAGCATGCAGACCGTTTAAAAACACTGCAATTAGAGGCTCAGATGAAACGTTTGCCCTAAATCAGAAACAACAATAGGACGACCAGCAGAAAGCCACTCTAGGTAAACGGCCGAGTAATGGATGCTGTTAGAAACAAAAAATCATTCCTCAAAATTTGGAAATCAGATCCTAGTGAGGATAATAGGGAGGTGCACAAACTCTGTCCTGTTAAGTGTCAAAGTCTAACAAGTCAGGCCAAGAAAGAATCTGAGAAGCAACATGCTAAAGACAAAAAAGCTAAGTATAAATCCGGTCAATGCGAGTCCTGGTCTGTCCCCACAGAAAGGTGAACCCCCTCTGTGGCTGGAGTGAGCTCCCCTAAGCCGACCTCACTACAGATCTGTGCCAGGTAGTGCTCATTGTAAAAATGTTTCCTCTGACGGTTGGGAAAACGGGACCAGCGGTCCTCAGGCCGGCTGACACAATTAAAATCCCCCCCCCCAACAACAAACACCATGCAGTCCAGAGGAAGGGAGCCTTTGATCTTCCCTTTCATGCCTTAACTGGGGACCATACACACTATTAGAGCAGTAACCAGTGCCACAGAGCACAAAGTCCACCAGTAATGCCCTCCCTGGTCAGAGCTCCCCCACCTTCTGTACTCGCACCGCGAATGTGAAGAACAAGACTCCAGCCCCATCGTTCTTCCCTGGCCAGGAGGCCCTTCCTCCAATCACCCTCTGCCTATTGAGCTACCCTAGAGTTGTTAATGTGCATTTCCTGAACACCCACCATGGCCAAGTCCAGCTGCTCCAAGGCACTGAACATCAAGCACCTCCTCCTGGGTCCCCAAATCCCTGCCACCTTCCACGGGGCCATTTTCACAGACGCCCCTTCCCTGGTACTGCCCTTGCTCAGCTGCACAGAGGAGTGTTCATCCCTAATCCCTGCCCAGCAGCCCTCTGGCACCATTCCTGAGGGTCACCCTGCTTTGCTCTCTTCCTGCCATGTTGGGAAAGACAGCTCCCATCCTTACAGGTCAGGTGGACCAACTAGGGGCAGAAGCCCATTCTATGTTTTCCTACCGCAGAGCCCAAGATCAGAGACTCGCTTTCAGTGCCATCCAGAGGGGAGGCAAGCAGGGCAATTTGCCCAGGCCCCACAGGGGCCCCATGAGAATATAGTATTGCAACTTTTTTTTAATGGAAGGGGCCCCCAAAATTGCTTTGTTCCAAACCCCCTAAGGCAGTCCTGCTCATCTTGGGTGCAGACACCACTGTGCTCCCAGAGAACAATCCACCCCTGCACAAAGAGGGATGAAAAGACCTGCTAAAGTCTGGGATTGAACCAGGGACCTTTAGTCTAATGCTCTCCCAACTGAGCTACTTTGGCAGTTGTGTGGGAATATTTTGGGCTGTTGCTTCTCTGCCCGGGATGTTTTTGCAGCAGTCACACACAAAAAGGACGTCATTGGGAGTGGCCCATGAAGACAAGACTCGCTTTTGCCTGCCTTGCTCAGCTTGACTTGCTGCCTCACCCCGTTCCTGCCCTAGTGCCTGGGTTGACCTGGTGGTGGAAGGGGACTGGGGGCCAGTGGCGCGGGGAGGAAGTTGAGCTGGACCCTGAGCTAGACTAGACCCTGGCGGTGAGAGTCTGGCCACCACTTGCCGCCCCACCCTGTTGTCCTGGCTTCCCCCACGGGGCGTCATGTCGGGAGGGAAGTGGGGCTTCTGCCTCCCCTCCCCGATTTTCACACCGCAGAGGAGTGTGAACAGGAAAACGAACGGCTGCTCCACACCCCCACCGGAGTAACCCGGCGCCCTTAGCTGCTCCCCCTGCTCCCCCCCAGCTGTGCTACTGAGTGGAAGTGTCCTGTGCCCATAACACAGAGGTCGATTAATCAAAACCCTCTTCTGCCAGCACCAGGCCTCCTGCTTCTTACACTGGCCCTGCAAGCGAGGGGGTGGCTGGCACAGCGCCAAGAGTCTAACCTGTGAGGCAGAAGGCGGCTGACGCCCACAGCCTGCTGGGGAGCTCCCAGAAGTTATTAAGGGACAGAGACTCCTCAATGCCCTTAGTGACAAGGGTTTGGGGGTCACCGAGGCCAGTAAGGGGGTCACTATGTTGGCCCTATAACCCTGGGTGTCAGGTCACTGTGCAGCTTTGATCTAGAGCTCGGATCCCAACAACCGACCACCAGCCCACAGCCTCCCTCTGGGTCTGCCCCACCTGGTTCCTCCTTACAGGGCGACCTTACCCCCCTTCCAGCCCCGGATTCGCCCCCTAATCATCCTACTGCCACTCAGAGCCACAGCCGTGGAGGTGCTGAAGGAGGGAGGGGTGACTCTAGGGTGGGGTTCTTCTCTAAAGATGGCTGGCAGAAAGGTGGTGCTCAGCTCTGTCAATTGCCTCGCTGCCAGGGGATACAGACATTTCTGTAAGGCGATTAAATGGGGTATTTGGCTTCTGAGTGAATGTGCAATTATGAGAGGGAATTTCCATCCCACTTTCATGCCCAGTTAAGAGATCCAGTCCCTTAATGGATAAGGCATTGGCTTCCTAAGCCAGAGATTGTGGGTTCAAGTCCCATTTGGGGTAAAAAGCTCCTTTCTTCTTGTATATTGCAAAGAAGCCTTGGTGTTATTTTCACCAAGGACGCTGGGAGATGTTGGAACACAAAGTACTGCATCTTGGGAACAATCCCCCAGGAATGGCATCTTCCACTCCACAAATGCTTTCTAAACCCATCAGTAGCAAACACTTAATACTAGTGTTTGTCTGAGAATAGAAGGAAGGGGAGTGTTTACTCCAACACCTCAATGAGTGAAATAGACAGAAAGAGGAAAGCCATCCTGAAAGAGAATGGATCTGTCTGGAGACAAAGCAGAACCTGAGAATGAGAAACAGTGTGAAAAGAAGAACTTCAAATGTGTTAGGTGTTAGTTAGGTTGGTCTGACAAATTTCAAGAAAATACCAATGCTCGTAGACTGATGTGGACACTGGCTGCTTCTCATCTTTTACTGAGAGTTCATTGAGAAATATTTTCCTTAAGTATGTTATGGAATATTGGGTGGGCTATGAAGGCACCATTCCTCCTGCTTTCGTCCTTCAACACAACGCGGCTACATGGCATGCGACCAATGCTCACCTTCCAGTCAACTGCTAGAGAAGACAACACAGACAGGGATGGCAGCAGGGCAGACTGGAGCTCCATGGAGATGGTGGGACCAGGTCTCACCAACGGGGAAGTGGCCACCCCAGCATGCACAAGGCTGAGCCAGTAAGTGCGGCGTGTGCTCCACGGTGCCCCTACTCCCTGCATGTGGTGGTGGGGGGCAGTTACTGAGTTCGGCTGGTCTGGGAAATTTAGGGCTTGGCTACTCTCGCAGATGTAGAGCACTGGGAGTTAAACCACAGCAGGGAAACCGCTGCCGTGTGTTCACACTGACAGCTGCAAGCGCACTGGAGTGGCCACTTTAGCAGCTCTGGCAATGCCACAGAGAGCAGTGCACTGTGGTAGCTATCCCAGTGTGCAAGTGGCTTCAACATGCTTTTCAAATGGGGGACGGGGGTGGAGTGTGACAGGGAGTGTGTTGTGTGTACGTCGGGGGAGCGACAGTGTGTTTGGGGGGCTGAGAGTGTGTCAGCATGCTGTCTTGTGTGTTCGGACAGCAGCAGACCCCCACCTCCCCTCATACACACTCACAACAGCAGCAGCATTCCACACTAATGGTTGCTTTGTCCCAGAGCAGATAAGCAGCCGGCTGTCAGAAACGGAGCTTTGAAAGGGGATATCCGCATGCCTGCAGCCGATTTCAAAACAATGACCAGAGTGGGCACTTGACTTCAGGGGATTATGGGACATTTCCTGAGGCCAAACACAGTGCAGTGATGCAACACGTCATCCACACTGATGCCCGGGTATTTCAGCAGGGCTCAGCGAGCTTTATGCTTCTCATGGAGGTGGATTACCAGGAGCGCTCCACCTACAGAGCCCAGGTGCTCCATGTGCCTTGTGAGTGTGGACACCTCAGGAGTTAGGGCACCCGGGGCTGCTTTAATGGGCTCTAACTTGCAAGTGTAGCCAAGCCCCTAGACTATGTCACTTGTGTGACTTACTTGTGCTATTGTAATAAATACAATAGACGTGCAATGGTCAGAAATTGCACCAGCATAGAACTATATTAAAGGGAAACCCTAAGGAAATTAAGAGTTTAAATTATCCTCCACATGTCCCGTGTCCCACTAAAATGAATCCAACCCACAGGGCACATGGGCAGAAGTATCGGTGTCAGGATGCTACATTGTTAGCACAGCAAATGAAGCCGCAAAATAAATGATGTTTAAATGACCTCACTCAATTTTTTACAATCCTGTGTTAAAAGGTAATAGATACAGATGGACACCAGGCAGGGTTGCTTGGAGGATGAAGACTTTATGCTTCCATCCCCCACCACTGTCAAGTTTTAGCCAATTAGGAAAAGTCAGTAAATAAGAACAACCTCAGGTCTCAGTAACTGCTGCAGGTAGCAAAGTCCTACAGGGAGCAGTTTCTGGCACTACACCTGCACAGCTCTGCTCCCCGGCTCTTCTTGGGCTCCTGCTCTCTCCTTAGCTCTTCCCCACTCTGCCCCAGGCAGTTCCAGCTCCCACGGAGGATGGGACCCCTTGGCCTGGTGACTCCCTCATTACACTGCCTGGCCTGTCAGTGCGGCTAACTTGGAGCTTTGGCCTCTCCCCATTGCCCCTGGGGACTGTCAGTCTCAGGGTCCTGATTTCCCATTGGCCCTTCCCCCTTCTATTGGGACTAGGAACTAACCAACCAAAACCCCCACTAAGTTTTAGTAAGGGGCCAACAGTCCCTTCCTCGAGCCGGCCCCGTGAGGGTCACCGATGCACAGAGACAGCAGCATGAGCTGGTCCCATGGTGTAATGTTCCATGGGCATCCTACTAGATTGCCAGCTGCTTTTCAACTGCAGTGCGGAGACTGTTTGTGTGTTGGGAGAGACAATGAGTGTGTTGGGGGAGAGTGAGTGTGTTTAGGTAGGTAGGAGCGGATCATTATTATCCCTCCTTGAAAGAGGGAGAAGCTAAGGCTGAGAAAGGAGAATTGACTTGTCTTAGGTCACTTAGCCAGTCAGTGGCAGAGTTGGGAATAGGACCCAAGAGCCCTGATTTTCAAACTAACCATCGGATCCTGAATTTCAGACATTGAATGACCTGAATAAAGTGCTCTCAGATGAGCTCCAGACCAACAAGAGTGCACAGAAATTATTCAGCAAGTATTTGAGGAGAACTGCAATGTTAGAGAGAATCATGAACTGCTCAGAGACAATTAATGCAGAGAAGCAGAAAAATTCATCAAACATATAAGTGGTTATGACTTATTTCCTTGGTCTTAAAAGAGAACAAAGACCTGAGTCTCCTTCCTGTCAATAACCCCCTGCTCAGCCAATCAGGGTAGAGACTGAGGACGGGAGGCTGAGGGTTCTCACCAGGGAGTCCTCCCTGCCTGTGAAGGGTCCGCTGGTCCTGCAACTTTGGCGGACCTCCCGCAGGCAAGCCGCCGAAGGCAACCTGCCTGCCATGCTTGGGGCGGCAAAATGCCTAGAGCCGCCCCTGCCCACAGAGTCCTCCCTGCTGGAAGTCTACAGTAATCAACAGGTGCTCTGCTGGTCCCATGGTGTAAGGGTCAGGACTTTGAATCCTGCAATCTGAGTTGAAGTCTCAGTGGAATCTGAAAACAATTCCTGTGCCACAAACCCTGCTGGGTCTTCCAAGGCTCTGTCTTGCTTTCTCAAAGGCCATGAAAGCCACTACACTACACATTTTTAGCACCTACAAAGGATAAATTCAACAAAACTCCACTTCTATTTCCTCAATATCTGCATCATGAAGGGCAGCATCTCCGATACAATAAGATTAGCTAGGAAAGATCTTCTGTAGGGCCTGGGTTACAAAGGCTTTGGAACCAAATACCTGGGCATTGTGCCTAGTTCAAAATCACTTACCATGGAATTCTCTCCCCAGAGCATCTGGGACCATATTGACTTAAACAATTGAACTACACAGTGATCATATGCACTTCCTTCAGTTAGTTGGGGTTCTGCTGTTATTCACCATTTCTGAGTGGAGATTTTAAATCACTGCTGTTTCTTTGTTAGCCTGTCCAGTAAATTGGAGAGTTCTCTAATGCAGACAGAACTGCACCTCAACCTTCTCCATGACATCATGCAGGGATGGGGAAAAAGCAAAGCTGAAGTGAGAAATGATGACTTTAGCAAATAGTCATTTGTCTTAAATTCTCCAATAAATCTGCGCTACATCCTATCAAACTGAACTACTATCCAACTGAGTGACCAAACAGCCTTCAGGAAAGATAGAAACCCACATCACAGAGAGATAGAATACACGGCAATGAAAGTGTGAAGTGAAATTCCAGAGCAGGTTACATCTGATTATTCAGAATCAGGACAAGAGATTCTCCCATCACATTCTCCTCTGATCCATTCAAACATACTTCACTCAGCACTGTCTCAATAGCCAGTTATGTTATTTACAAATTTTTTAGTATCCGAGCATTGCCATAATGGGGGACAAAACCACTCACCTTGCCAGAAGTGGCTTTACCAATAGATGGAACCTGCGATTTAAACTCCCAATGAGCACACTGTGTTTGGGATCCATTTGAATTCCCCTTCCAGGTCTTTGACACTTTCATCTCCAGTCAGAGCGACTCTGACATAAGATTAAAGAAGTCAAAGCATCATCTCCAAGCACAGACAGCTGAGAACTGTTCCTCACAGGACACTTTGAGAAGTGGATGGATAGAATGTGATGATGATAACCTCTGCATGGCTCATACAAAAGGTAACAGTTCTGCAGTGATGGGGAAGGAGGGAATCTCTGCGTCTCCCCATCTCCTTCCAGTGTCACAGAGGCTGAAATTACATTTTTTTTCCTGCCCCTGCTCCTCTTCATTTAACTATAATTTGAAAAATTCCCATTATATCTGCTCTTCAGGACAACCCAGAGCAACGTGAGAACAAGTGGCAATGATACAATCTGTATCACTGGTGACTAACAATAATTTTGAAATAGAAGGAATAGTATAAATGTGATGCTCCCTGGTTCCTGATAGGAAGGGCACACTAGAATTACTCATGGGATAATGGAGTTGATAGAAAGGACAAATGGGTCCACCTCAAAACAGGGCAAACTGCAAAAGGCAAAAATGGGCCACTCATCTGGTCAAACTGAGGGAGAACCATGCTGCAAACAGCTCAATCAGCTTTAAAAGTTACTATGTGGGAATCAGGAAAATTATTTAAGAAAAAAAGTATTGATAGCCCTAGAGGTGTTTATGTTGTTGATCTCCCTTGCAGATTCTCTGATGACTAACATGGGCGAAGTGCCCACAGAAGGTTTTCCCACACTCACTGCATTCATAGGGCCTCTTCCTGGTGTGGATTCTGTGATGTCTAATAAGGTTTGAGCTGCGACTGAAGGTTTTCCCACACTCACTGCATTCATAGGGCCTCTCCCCTGTGTGGATTCTCTGATGTTGAGAAAAGGCTGAGCTCTCAGTGAAGCATTTTCCGCACTCACTACATTCATAGGGCCTCTCCCCTGTGTGGATTCTCTGGTGTTTAGAAAGGTCTGAGCTGCTAGTGAAGCTTTTCCCACACTCACGGCATTCATAGGGTCTCTTCCCTGTGTGGATTCTCTGATGTTTAATAAGGTGTGAACTGCGACTGAAGGTTTTCCCGCACTCACTGCATTCATAGGGCCTCTCCCCTGTGTGGATTCTCTGATGTTCGGAAAGGGCTGAGCTGTTAGTGAAGCATTTTTCACACTCACTGCATTCATAGGGCCTCTTCCCTGTGTGAATTCTCTGATGGGTAAGAAGGTTTGAGCTGCGATTGAAGGTTTTCCCACACTCACTGCATTCATAGGGCCTCTCCCCTGTGTGGATTCTCTGATGCCTAATAAGGTGTGAACTGCAACTGAAGGTTTTCCCACACTCACTGCATTCATAGGGCCTCTTCCCTGTGTGGATTCTGTGATGCTTTATAAGGATGGCGTAATCACATACGTTTTCCCCAAACTCAGTGCATGTATTTTTTCTCTTTCTGTTGAGGATTTCTTGTTGTGTTTTGGTTTCCTTGAGGTCCTTCTGAGTTTCCTGACAGGAAATACATTTACCCACTTTCTCCCCTGGCTGGTTTCCCTGCTCTCCTTCTGGTCTGTGCTGAATGTCACGGGATTTTCCCTGCTTATGACTCCAGGACACACTCCTTTTCGATCTTTGTGATAATTCTCTGTGTTTATCCACTTGCTCAACATTTTCCTGCTGAGAATTCTGCTCCTCTTTCTCACATACCATTGCGTCACCTGCTGTGATAGAGACAGAAACCTCAAACAGGGATGGAAAGGGGAAGGCCAAACCAATACAAGTACTGGAGAGAGGTCAAATAAAAATCAGGAACTGAACTCCCCCAAGTTCTTCTCCAAACAGGAGAGAGGAGGGGATCAATTCAGGCTTCACATCCCATCCAAATTCACAGGGGGAAGGGAGGAAGCTACTGCCTGGTGTCTGCTAGGGTCTACAGGAAGCCATGAGCTATATTTACCCTAAGGATACGACCCCTGCTAGGGACAATATTGAACTGAGAGACCTCCCAAGGGCATTGTAGGGCATCCCAGATGATTCCTTCTGGCACTTACAGATTCTGAGTTGGTTTAATATTTCCTCACCTGTGCAGGGAGCTCTCAGGATCTCTCTTTCCTCTGAACCCTGGAGGTCTGGGACCCATGGCTCTTCCCCTTGTTCCAGATGGGAGATCACATCAGGTTGGGAAACTGGAAACCCTGCTCAGATGAAAGAAAACAAAGGAGTTCAGTTGATTTGATAAGACTGTCATAAAAAAACCCCACACTATTAATTTAACTTCAGTGCTTAGTGTGAGCTGGTGTGCCTGGGGCAGTCCACACTGAAAATGCCAGGGTCAGGGCAGGCTGAAAAAGGGAGAGCAGATGCTCCCAAAACTGGTGGTTAATACTGAAGTTAAACTCACCGACCTGTCACAAACTGTGCTTCTGATCCCACACATGGGTTATCGAGAAGCTGAAAAAAGAAATCACACAGCCCCTTTTATTGCATTCCAGTTCTCCGACTCCCAATCAGCACCTAGCTCCAGTACAGTGAGAGGTTATTTAAAAACTCTGCTCATATACAAAATGTTTTTCTGACCCCTAGGGTCAGCCACATTACAAGATCACTATAGGTTTGGATCTTACCCAAAAGACCACACTGCCAGCCAATCCTTTAGCATGGAAAGACAAGACACGACACAAAAAAAGTTGTTAAATGGGAAAGTAGTGAGATGCATTCAGAAATCTATATATCAGGTTCTTAGCAGTATTGGTGAGTTGCTGGCTTGAAAGTCCGTCTGGAACAGATCCACAGTTTGGATGGGTCATTCAGTCCTTTGTTCAAGGCTTCAGTTTGTAGAGAAGTTGCTCCAGAGGTAGGAAGAGGGATTGAAGACAAAATGGAGATGATGCAGCTGCCCTTTATATTCCTTTTGCCATGTGGCTTGTACTTCCTGTGTCCCAAACAGACGCTTCACAGCACAGGGCATGGAAAAGCCTCGGAGTTCTCAGCACACAGACATACCCCTGCATGTCTTGCTGACTCAATAGGTTTATGCCCTTGATCAGGGATGGGCAAACTACGGCCCACGGGCCACATCCAGCCGACAGGACCGTCCTGCCCGGTCCCTGAGCTCCCGGCTGGGGAGGCTAGCCCCTCCCCCACAGCCACGCCACGGCGCGGGCAGCGCTCCTGCAGGGCGGGGCTTTGCGCTCCTGCTGTGCAGTGTGTTTGGCTCTGCGTGGTCCACGTGGCTGCCAGACACGCTGCTCTGAGCGGCATGGTAAGGAGGTGGGGGTGTTGGATAAGGAGCAGGGAGTCCCGGGGGGCAGTCAGGGGACAGTTGGATGGGGCGGAGGTTCTGGGGGGATGGGGGTTGGATAGATGTGGGAGTCCCAGGAGTCTGTCAGTGGGCAGGGGGGTGGATAGAGGTCAGGGCAGTCAGGGGACAGGTAGCAGCAGGGTTGGATAGGGGCTGGGGTCCTGGGAAGCTGGGGGGGGGTCTCTAGAGGGGGCGCTTACGGGACAAGGAGGGGGGGGTTGGATTGCTCGGGGATTCTGAGGGGGGCAGACGGGGGCGGTAAGTGGGAGGGGGCGGATAGGGGTGGGGCCAGGGTGTTTGGGGACCCCAATGTGGCCCTCGGGCTAAAAAGTTTGCCCATCCCTGCCCTTGATCCTTTCCATGGTCTCACTGTACAGCTGATGGGCCATCAAACAGCCTAGGCAACGCTGATGCCAATATGTCTCACCCAGAAACACTGCCCAAGTCTGGAAATACAGATCTACTCTACAAATCTATAACTCACAATACAAAGGTGATACAAACATAGAAACAAAATTATCATACTTGGAAAAGTATAACATTTTCACTGACACCTGTCATGGCATATCTAGCACGAGTCATTTCAATTGTATAAACTGGTATTGATAATAAAAAAAATAACATAAAGTGTCTCACAATTCCATACAGTGTCACACTTGGTAAAGCAGTGAATTCCCAGGACCAGCTCCCCCGGTCCTTGAAGATGCTGAACACTGTGCTTATGATGTATTGAAATACCCACATATCTGCTGGGAACACACACAGACAGACACTGTGTCAGTCTGTACACTTATGTTCACTCTTCTTGAAAATTATGATCAATTTTGTACACAGAATGGCATTTTGAAAACACATAATCTACTGACTATTATCCTGTTAAAATGTGTAGCAACACTGTATGTAAAGTTTTGAGATTTTACTGTATGATATTACTGAAAAAGTTACAATTCCGGGGAACACCCACAGACCAGTTCCTCGGAGACAGCAAGACAAACAGTTGGTCAAACAGCCATTCTGCGGCAGGGGGAAGGTGTGGAGACATTTACATTCCATCACAGGGACACTTGAAGCTCATATCAACAACAGACAGCCTGGCCCCATGACTCAGTTGAGAACTGAATTTGTTTCTAGTACAAAGGACTGAATTATAAAAAGAGGTGAGGAAAATACTTGAGACTCTCTCTCTCCCCTTCCCCTCTGCTCATGACAACTTCTGAAGAACTGAACTTGGGCAGCAGGGGCGGGTTAGGGGGACAGCGGGGGCGAGGGGACAGCAGGGGAGGGGGGAGCCTCCCCGGCCGGGAGCTCATGGGCCGGGCAGGCTGGGCCCGCGGGTCGGATGTGGCCTGTGGGCCGTAGTTTACCCACCCCTGATTTACAGGTTAGTTTGTGTTTTATCTTGCATTTCTTTTGTAAACAATTCTGACTTTTATGCCTCGTTACCTGTAGTCACTTAAAATCTTTTTTTTGGGTAATTTTGTTTTATTGTTTTATCCAACTAGTGTGTTTGGATTAAAGTGTGTTGGAAACTGCATTTGGGATGTAGCGGGGTGGACTCCCGCTCCTGCCCTGAAGGGTTAAAAGCAGCCCTGGGAGGGGGTTGTGGCTGGAGAAAGCAGCAGCTTTTAGGCTGGGCTGATTGGGGGAAGTGGCTGCAGCTGGGGCCACGCCCCAAACAGACTCAGCTGGCCCTATAAAGGCAGAGAAGCCAGGGGCAGATAGAGTCTCTCTCTGTTTGTAGAGGGAGATGGGCCTGGCTGCAGGGAGCTGGACACAGGGTACCTGAGTGGAGCAGGGCTGGGGAAAGGCAGAGGAGCTGGGGAGCTCCAGCCTGGAAAGCCCCAGGCCGAGGCCTAGCAGAAGGCAATAGGTACTGGGGGGTTGCAGAGGGCAGCCCAGAGGTAGGCAAAGGCAGCAGGTCCAAACCCTCCTTGCCAGTGATGAGTGGCTGATACCGCTGTCTGCCACAGGGTGTGGGGCCAGACGATGACTGGCCTTATACTGAGCCGAGGTGGGAATAGAGGGTGGGAGATCCCTGGGGAGGGGAGACCCTAAGACTGAGGGGTTACTGCCAGAGGGCAGCACCCCAGGTAAAAGGGGCACCAGGTCCAGGGAGGGACACGGGGGGCCAGAGGACAGGCAGATCACCGGCCTGCAGAGGGTGCGCTGGAGCTGGAATGAGCTAATTCCCAGAAGTCACCAGCAGGGGGTGCCGCAGGGGTGAGTGCACTCATCTACATGGGATAACAAGGCTGGTGCATGTCATTTTCCACTGATGAAATGACAGACTTCATATGAGCTTGCCGTGTTCAGTAGTGTGCTGGACAGGGAAAGATGCACATTTCTGGGGGAAGTCTGGGAACAGAGACTTTTCTGGGGTTTTCCTGTGCTGCACTGTAACTCATGAGTCGCTGACTAGCAGCACTAAATACTGTGTAGCTGGGAGTGAGTTACATGCTGGAGACTGTGTGATACCTGCCCAGGAGTGGCTGCTCTCACAGTAAAGCAGTGTAAAAGTCACCCCAGCTTGGGAAACTGAGGGGACACAGCTGTTCAACACTCCAGATTGCACTGTGGTTAATGTCACAGACACTCAATTTCAAAGAGGCTCCCAAAACACAGAGAAAGTAAATCCATGTCCCAGAAATCCAAGACTCCAGAGAGAGGGCAAGTCTCCCTGCCACTGCTTCTTGCTGACGGAGAGGTCCAGAGACAATGAGAGAGTCCTGGGGAAGCTGCGAACTGGAAGCATGGGCTGGTGGGGTTCAGTGGAGAAAGGGAACAGGAAGGGAAGGGATATTACTGAATGCAGGATCTCAGCAGTACTAGATGTCAGGATAGCACATAGTGCAGCCCATTGGAAAACATAATCCCAACTAGACATACAAAATGATGAGGTCTAAATTAGCTGTTTCCACTCAAGAGAGAGATCTTGGAGTCATGGATAGTTCTCTGAAAACATCCACTCAATGTGCAGCAGCAGTCAGAAAGCAAACAGAATGTTGGGAATCATTAAGCAAAGGGATAGAAAAGACAGAAAATATCATATTGCCTGTATATAAATCTACGGTACGCCCACATCTCGAATACGGCTGTAGGAGCTGGATTTTATAATGTACTGTGAGAATTTAATGTATGATTTGATTTCATCCTATCAGCCACCCTGTTTGAATAGCAGAAAAGAATGATAGACCAGAACAATCCTTCTGACTGATTATGGTCACCTTTTCTTTTAGGATAAGTTACACTGTCTACTATGTTTCCTCTATGTATTACAAATTAGGCACTCTAGTTAAATCTACATTTCTTTGTTTTAAGGTTTAGTAAGTAAGAAACAGGATTCTCTATTGTGTCTATGTTAAGTAGATTAGAGAAACATTGAAGGCAAGGTTTCATTTGCAATGCCTTTTATAAAATACTACTGTTTGTATTCTCAGTGGGTTTGTGTGAATGAGGATGTATGCATCAGGAAAAGAGAAGGTGTAAAGGCCATTGTTATAGCCAAGGTCAAGGAAGAAGGAGTCAAGAGACTTAAAGAACATCAAAGAATCATCAATGCGCATCCATAACGAAGGGCAGATTGATGACCCTGAGGTAAAGGCTGTCACCCCTGAGGACAATTGATTAAATCAGAACAAAGGACAGGCTGACCCTCTCAGAGGTGCACTGGAACGTTTACTCCCGTTAAGAAGTAACCGATCACAAACTGACACAGCAAAATCCAGACTTCAACAAAGGAAAAAAACCTATAAGAACCAGGGTGCTTGGCCATGGGACTTTGGGTTTGTCTTGTCACACTCCAGGAGCATTGGATTGCGACTGACAAGAGCCCAGCCCCACACTCGTGCTCAGTGTAATTGGCCACTAGATTGACTCGAGCTACAACAGACTGGTAACTATGAACTGCTCAGGCAGAGAGAGGTAGGGATGGGTGGGTGTCAGTGGCATATGCTAACTGTTGTATTCTCAATAAATGCTGTGTATTTACCTTCCTCTATAAAGATCCCGTGTGCTTTGTAGGAGCATAACACTGCATGCAGATGTGGTCGTCCCATCTCAGAGAAGTTTACTTATGCAAACAGGAGATATTTGACACTGTGCGATACTGCTCCTGTGTTCTGCAGCAGGGGAGGGTCTGTGGCAGTGTGTGGGTCACTGGCATATTGGGGTGATGCAGAGACAGGGCAGAGCAGAGGTGGCATTTTGGGGCTGGCGTGAACCATATCTCTTCATTTCCCCTTCCAAGAACTGAGGGGACAGGAATCCTTACCCAGCGAGGTCACATTCTCATAGTTCTCCTGCATGACGTCTCTGTAGAGGGCTCTCTGAGCAGAGTCCAGCAGAGCCCACTCTTCCCTGGTGAAATACACAGCCACCTCCTCGAAGGTCACTGGCCCCTGAAAGAGCAAGAGTCCAACACTCAGTACCTGATGTCCCACTCCCACTATTTGTGGGGGAGAGAAGCCAATCTAATGCAAGCTCTGGGTGGACCACAGTCTGAGTCCCACCTCCACCCCACTCAGAGCATCCTGTAAACACCAGGTTAAGGGGACGAAGCGAGAGCCCCTTTTCTCTCCCAGCAGATCCATCACACTCCTACTAGCCACAGACGGATAAAGGAGATGGAGCCCCTAGCAGGGACCAGGGAGAGCTCCCTCGTAGGAAGCCCAACACCCTCCCCATTGTGAGGAGCTGGATATGAAGGGAGGGGAATCTCCCCTAAACCTCACTGGTGGGTGCCCCCTTCATATCTCACAGCGGCTGGTCAGTCAGGTCAGGCTCCAGCACTGGGAGTCTGGTCAGTTTTCCTAGCCCGATGTAGGAGGGTTATTTTCTGTTTCACAAATTGGGGTATTTCCACCTCCTAATCTCATGGGTCTGTTCCTAGAATCTGGGCCATTCATTAAACTCCCCCCAGCAGGAATGTCACAAGCTGTCCTCCTCCCTTCCCCACCTTGTGCATTTCCTGCCCGGCTCCAAACCAGACTGTGCAAATCTTCCCATCTCCGGTGTATTTGCTGTCCCTCTCCCTCCTGCAGGAACCCACCAGCAACCCCCCGACAATCCCTACCTGAACAGCCTCCTCTGCAGCCATTTCTCTCCCCTGTCCCATGGGAGGATGGGATGAGCTAGAGCGAAACACGGACGTCATTCTGCAGCCTGGGAGGGTGAGAAGGGCAGTTGTGGGGGTTACAGAACAGGCTTTAGTTAATGTCACAGGACGATTCTCCCAGGCCCTTTCCCTGCAGACAGACATCCTAGATTCTGCCATCCTGGGAAAATGCTCAATCTCTGTATTACAGTGTAGACCTGGCCCCTCCTGACAGGCTCAGCCCACAGAGCCCTTCCTTCTCCCTCCCCCAATCGGATAACAAAGTCTCTGAACACAAGGCTAGAAAAGAGCAGAATCAAAGGAGTCACTGTGGGGGATTCCCTCGGACACTGACCCCCCGGCAGTCACACCCCAGCAGGGGGAATATGGAGTCAAGAACCAGCTTTTCCTCTGTCTGATCCTTTTCTTGATCACTGGAAAGTGGTTCTGCCCAGGGATGCTGCAATACATGTGTCTGGGTGGACTAGAGAGCTGGAAATCTCTCCCCCCACTCATTTCTCCCACTGCCCCTTTCAGTCTCTCCTTCCCCTGTTCTCTCTCCCTGTCCCTCTGGCTGGGAAAGTCCCATTCCTGGGGGCTTTGCTCTCCCATGGCTGGATTTGCTCCTGGCAATTGCTAATGGGAGGAGAGGCTGTTTGTGCAGAGTCACTTTCTTGCCAGTCCCCAGCACTTTCCCAGAGGACTTTCAGTGACCTGGAGTCTGTGGTAGAATTTATATTAACAGGGCCCAGGGCTGCCACAAGGGGCTAGGACCAGCTGGAGAAAATCACCACCTGGGCCAGGCGGAGAAGCAGCTTTAATTAAGGTCACATCCCAGCACAGAGCCCCATTGGGGGAGCAGCAGCTGCTAAGCCTGGTCTCCCAGATCACAATGGAGGCTGCAGCGTCTGACCCAGGAAGCTGAACCCCAATATCCTGGGCAGATAGGGACAGAGCATTTGAGCAGCTTCCCTCCTTTAGCTCTCTGGGGAGAGCAGCTAATGAGAGCCCCTCCTCACAGGGAGAACTGCTGATCTCATTTGCCCCACTGTCCATCTGGAGTCACTCCTTGTCTTTCCATGCAGTGACTCTGGATTAACAATGGTCTCAATGAAACCAGGTTTCAGAATGAATGAGTCCAGAACGCTGTGGAAGAGACCATTGTGTGGCATTTCTAGCCCCCTTCCCACCCCCAAGATCTAGGACAAGGACGGGGGGGGGGAAGGGAGCATGAATATTCCCTGCGGGACCAGAAGTTCCTGCAGTTTTCAAGAGGGGAGAAAAGCAAAATCTGTGATTTCACCTGACAGTGTTTGCTAAGTGGACAGAAAGTTATCAGGGTGAGTGGGCCTGGCTGGGGGCTGCCTGGCCGCGCTTGGAGCCAGGATTGTGGCACAAACTGATCCGGGAGCAGGATCAGGGTTAGCAGCAGCCCCCAGACACCCCCCAGTGCCCAGAGCCCAGACCCCACAGCCGGGGCCCCAGACACCCCCACAGCCCCAGCCAGGGTCCTGCCAGATCTTCCCTGGCCCCCAGTCCCCAGAGCCCCTGGCCAGGGGCCCCAGACACCCCCAGAGCCCCCCCAGCCCCAGGGAGAGCTGGACACTGGCGAAGGGGAGAGAAAATGGGGCACAATCGGGGGGGGGGACAGGGAACTTCTCAGGGGTTGGGGGAGGGGGGGTCACCCTGGGGGCTGCTCGTGGCTCTCTAGGGAGAAAGGGGGCGGGGGGTCCCCACGGGGGGGGGCAGCGGTAAATCCGAGGGGGTCTCAGCCCCCCCCTTTCTCTCCCCGCTCCTCGGGGGTCACCGGCTCCTCCCCCCCCCGGCCATGTCCGGGCTGCACCGACACTTCCCCCCCCCGCCCCCGCCCCCGCCCCCGCCCCCGGGCTGGCGCCGGGACCTGGAGGCTGCAGCTCCGCAGCGGGGGCGGGGCCCGGGCCGGGAGCGGGGGGGTGTTAATGAAGGTCTCTCCCGCCGCGATCTGCGCATGCCCAGAGCCCCAGCGGCACAAACCTTCTCCGGCCCGGGAGAGGCTCCAACGGCCCCGCACGAGCCAGGCAGAACCGCAGCGACCCAGACGCGTCCGCGCTCCGGCTCCGCCTCCGTGGCCGACGTCACTTCCGCTCCAGGGAGAGTCCGGAACTACATCTCCCAGCCTGCCCCGGGGCGTTCCCGCCCTCTCCAGCCCAGGTGAGGGAGGGGTCAGCAGCTGGAACTGCGCATGCTCCGTGCGAGTCCCTCTGGGGGCGGGAGAACAAAGTTGCTGCTGCCGCCGCCGTGTGAGCCGGTGAGTGAGAGACCCCCGGGGGGGCGGGCACGTGACTCTGCCCCGGGGAACCTGGGAGAAGCCTCGGAGCCGCCTCGGGCGGGAGGGGGGGTGAGTCGGGGTTGCGCGGGGCGGGGGGCGGGGTCTGTGGGGAGGGAGATTCGAACTGTTTTGTGCAGCCAGGAAATTCCCCTGCGGGGGGTGGGGGGTAAATTCACTGAATCCTTCCCTGTTTGTGCCACGTCCTCCCCCGTACAAAGTCTGTCAAGTGTTTCCCCTTTTCTCTCGTTATCACACGTGGCTCTAAAATCCAGGGAGATTCCCCCCCCCCCCCATGATCAGCTCTCTGATCTCCCCCCATATTGCCCTGGTCTCCCCATACTTCTCAAGTGTCCATTTAAAATCTCTCCGATGGGGCAGTTTTTCCCACCCATTTTACCTGCAGCAATTTGTCCTCATTTAGGTGGGAAATTGTTGCCCTGGGTCAGTCCCCAGCACGTGGCTGCCCCTGGCGTGTGTGTGTGGGGGGGGGGTGAGATGCCGGTTCTCTGCCGGGGGGGACGGGAGGGGCACGTGCCCCCCGTGGGGGCTGCCCGGACCCCGGTTTCCCAGTCCCAGTTACTGCCCCCAACTACCAAGACCGTTTCCCTCAGCCCCCAGTCACCTGCTCGTCCCCCACTGCTGCCCCCTTCCTTTATCCACGGAGCCTTCCAGCTCCCCCCCCCCTTAAATCAGCTCCTCAAAGGGCTCCCTGCTGCCCATGGGAATGGTGGCAGAGGGAGGTGCCATCACTTTGTGTTTATGTATTGGATAGTCTCATAAAATCCAGTCAAACAGCGCCCCTTTTCCCTTTAGTTATTTAATAGCAACATAAAATCCCCCCAGATCTTGGTGTTTTTCTCTCGTGTTGTCAATTGCTTACCTTGTGACATGTTTATACCCTAAACATTTGCTCCACTTCCCTTTAGTTGTCTATTTCTAAGTGAATATCCCCAGAGATTTTTTCCTTGTCTCTCTAATGATAAAATAAAAAGGAAATCTGAGATTTACACCTTTCCTCAGATTCTAAACATGGATAAAAAATGTTTGCAAATGTTGCCCATTTCTGCTCTATTCATTTATCAAATATTGATGTGAAATACACTCAGATTTTACCTCGTACCAACAACTGATATAAAATACCTCCAATTTTACACTTTCTTCTCTATAATTGGCAAAAATGGATCCAAAATCGTTCAGATTTCCACCCTTTCTCTTTCATTTCTGAACATTGATCTCAAAGCTCAGCATTTCCCTCTTTCTACGTCATTATCAAATATCAATTAAAAATCCTGTCGGTTTCGGGCTGTTCCCCATGTCTCTCAATCCCAGCAACTTCTCCTTCCTTGGAGGGAACCTGTTGCCCTGAGTCATTGTCCATCCTGGAGGTCGCAGGGGGTTAAATTGCCCAGTGATCATCTTTCCCCTCTCCTTTGAGAATCATTTGTTCCTCCTTTATCTCTGTTAAAATGTTTGCTGATGAAAGAGACCAGCCACATGTTTAATCAAAGCCAGAGGCCTCCCCCTGTTTGGGGGATCAGTGGTTCCCAGCTGGTAATGGGAGAATTGGCTGGACCCTTTTCTTTTCTCCATCTGGCACTGGGTGAGGAGGTCACTGAGTGCAGCGTGGGTCCAGAAGTATCCCAAAGCCCATGACAAATGGTCTCTGGAAGGGGCTGCTTCCCACATTGCTAAGATGTAGCCACCTTGGGGTGGATCCATGGTGACCATTATTTGCTAGTGACAGGGCATGGACATGTCTTACCTTTCTGCTGAAGGGCAGGCGGGGGTCCTAGGCAGGCAGTGAGTTCCCAATTGGGGTCCCTGGCTGGTGGGGGCTCTTGGTGGGGGGAACCCTTTGGGATTCCTAGCCTGGCAGTGAAGATCTGGTGGGGGTTCTCTGGTTGGTGGGGCTCTGAGGGGTATCTGGGGTCTCTGGCCAGGGATTCTGGGGGTTGGGTCCCAGGGAATATATGGTGGGACCCTGGCTGGGGGGTCTGGATTCTGGGTACTGGGGGGTGTTTGGAGGCCCCTGGATGGAGGCTCTGGGGGCTGCTACTAACCATGCTCCTTCTATCTCATCAGCTTGTGCCAGAATCCTGGCTCCAAGCACTTCCTGGCATTCCCCGGCCAGGCCCAGTCACCATGATAACTTTCTAGCCACTTATCAAACACTGTGAGGTGAAGTGACAGATTTTGCTTTTCTCTCCTCTTGAAAACTGCAGGAACTTCTGGTTTCATAGGGAAAATTCCTGCCCTGATTCCTTGTCCTAGATCTGGGGGGTGAGGGAGGTGGGAAGGGGTTTATCACTATCTTCCACAGCATTCTGGACTCCTTCTTTCTGAAATCTGGATTCATTGAGAACATTGTTAATCCAGAGTCACTGCATGGAAAGACAGGGAGTGACTCCAGATGGACAGTGAGGCAAATGAGATCAGCAATTCTCCCTGTGAGGAGGGGCTCTCATTAGCTACTCTCCCCAGAGAGCTAAAGGAGGGAAGCTGCTCAAACGCTCTGTCCCTCTCTGCTCAGGATATTGGGGTTCAGCTTCCTGGGTCAGACACTGCAGCCTCCATTGTGATCTGGGAGACCAGGCTTAGCAGCTGCTGCTCCCCCAGCAGGGTTCTGTGCTGGGATGTGACCTTAATTAAAGCTGCTTCTCTGCCCGGCCCAGGTGATCACTTTCTGCAGCTGGTACTAGCAGACCTGGGCTTTGTTAATACAAATTCTGAGCCACAGACTCCAGGTAACAGACAGACCTCAGAGAATGTGCTGGGGACTAGCAAGAAAGTGACTCTGCACAAACAGCCCCCCCCCAATATCTCCTCTCATTAGTAGTTGCCAGGAGAAAATCCAGCCATGGGAGAGCAAAGAACCAGGAATGGGCTTTCCCAGCCAGAGGGGCAGGGAGAGAGGACAGGGGAAGGAGAGACTGAAAGGGTCAGTGGGAGAAGAGAGCTGGAAATCTCTCTTCCCACTCATTAGTCCACCCAGACACATGTATTGCAGCATCCCTGGGCAGAACCACTTTCCAGTGAACAAAACAAGGATCAGACATAGGAAAAGCTGGTTCTTGACTCCATATTCCCCCTGTTGGGGTATGGCTGCCCTGGGGTCAGTGTCCAAGGGAATCCCCCACAGTGACGCCTTTGGTTCTGCTCTTTTCTAGCCTTGTGTTCAGAGACAAAGAGCAGGTCTACACTACCACCGGATCGGCAGGTAGCTCTCTCCCATCAACTCCAGTACTCCACTGCCTTAAGGGGCGAATGCGGAGTCGATGGGTTAGCAGCAGCAGTCGGATGCTGCGGTAAGTCCATCTAAGTAAGCCAACTTCAGCTATGCTATTCTCATAGCTGAAGTTGGGTATCTTAGATCAACCTCCACCTCCAGTGTAGACCTGGGTTTTGTTATGGGATGGAGGGATGGAGAAGGGAGGTTAAAAATCTCTCTCTGGGCTTAGCCTGGCAGGAGGGGCCAGGTCTACACTGTAATAAAGAGATTGAGCATTTCTCAGCATGGCAGAATCTAGGATGTCTGTCTGCAGGGAAAGATCCTGGGGGAATCGTGATGTGACATTAACTAAAACCTGTTCTGAAACCTCCACAACTGCCCTTCTCGCCCTGCCAGGCTGCCGAATGACGTCCATGTTTCGCTCCAGCTCATCCCATCCTCCCATGGGACATAGGAGAGAAATGGCTGCAGTGGAGCCAGCTAAGGTAGGGATTATTGCATGGTTGCTGATAGGTTCCTGAAGGAGGGAGAGGGACAGCAAATACACCGGAGATGGGAAGGTTTGCACAGTCTGGTTTGGAGGTTGGAGCGGGGCAGGAAATGCACAGGTTGGGAAAGGGAGGAGGACAGATTGTGGCAAACCTGCTTGAAGTTGTTTAATAAATGGCCTAGACACTAGGAGCAGACCCATGAGATTAGGAGGTTGAAATGCCCTCAATTCTGGAACAGAAAATAACCCACCTACATGGGGCTAGGAAAACTGACCAGACTCCCAGTGCTGGAGCCTGAACCGACTAACCAGCGGCTGCTGTGAGATATGAAGGGGGCACCCACCAGTCAGGCTTAGGGGAGATTCCCCTCCCTTCATATCCAGCTCCTCACAATGAGGAGGGTGTTGGGCTTCCTACCACGGAACTCTACCTGGACCCTGCTAGAGGCTCCATCTCCTGTATCCGTCTGTGGCAGTAGGTGTGTGATGGATCTGCTGGGAGAGACAAGGGGCTCTTTCTTCATCCCCTCACCCTGGTGTTTCCAGGATTCTCTGTGCGGGCTGGGGTGGGACTCTGTTGACTATCATCCACCAGAGCTTCCATTTGATTGAAAGTGTGAGTTGTGCAGCAGGTACTGAGTTCTGGACTCTTGCTCTTTCAGGGGCCAGTGACCTTTGAGGAGGTGGCTGTGTATTTCACCAGGGAAGAGTGGGCTCTGCTGGACTCTGCTCAGAGAGCCCTCTACAGAGACGTCATGCAGGAGAACTATGAGAATGTGACCTTACTGGGTAAGGATTCCTGTCCCCTCAGTTCTTGGAAGGGGAAATTAAGAGAGATGGTTCATGCCACCCCCCAATGCCATCCCTACTCTGCCCTGTTTCTGCATCACTGCAATATGCCAGTGACACACACACTGCCACAGACCCTCCCCTGCTGCAGAACACTTTGGGAACAGCGCACAGGAGCTGTATCGCACAGTGTCAAATATCTCCTGTTTGCTCAAGTAAAACTGGGGTTTAGGTCCAGCATAACGTAAGAACATAAGAATGTCCGTACTGGGTCAGAGCAAAGGTCCATCTAGCCCAGTATCTTGTCCACTGACAGTGGCCAACTCCAGGTGCCCCGGAGTGAGTGAACCCAGGAGGCAATCATCAAGTGATCTCTCTCCTGCCATCCATCACCCCCCTCTGACAGACAGAGGCTAAGGACACCATTTCTTACCCATCCTGGCTAATAGCTATTAATGGAGTTAACCTCCGTGAATTTTTCCAGTTCTCTTTTAAATCCTGTTATATTCCTAGCCTTCACAACCTCCTCAGGCAAGGAGTTCCACAGGTTGACCGTGTGTTGTGTGAAGAAATACTTCCTTTTGTTTGTTCTAAACCTGCTGCCTATTAATTTCATTGGGTGATTCCTAGTCCTTGTGTTATGAGGAGTAAATAACACTTATTTACGTTCTCCACGCTAGTCATGATTTTATAGACCTCTCTCATATCCCCCCTTTGTCTCTTTTCCAAGCTGAAAAGTCCCAGTCTTTTTAATCTCACCTCGTACAGAAGCTGTTCCATACCCTTAAGCATTTTTTGTTCTTTTCTGAACCTTTTCCAATTCCAATATATCTTCTTTGAGATGGGGAGACCACATCTGCATGCAGTATTCAAGATGTAAGCGTACCATGGATTTCTATAGAGGCAATATGATATTTTCTATCGTATTATCTATCCCTTTCTTAATAATTCCCAACTTTTTTGTTTGCTTTTTGACAGCCACTGCACGTTGAGTGGATGTTTTCAGAGAACTATCCATAGTGACTCCAAGATCTCTCTTGAGTGGAAACAGATAATTTAGACCGCATCATATTATATGTATAGTTGAGATTGTTTTCCAATGGTCTGCACTATGTGTTATCCTGACATCTAGCACTGCTGAGCTCCTGTGTTCAGTAATATCCCTGCCCTTCCTGTTCCCTTTCTCCACTGAACCCCACCAGCCCATGCTTCCTGTTCCCAGCTTCCCTGGGACTCTCTCATTGTCTCTGGACCTGTTTGTCAGCAAGAAGCAGTGCCAGGGAGACTTGCCCTCTGTCTGGAGACTTCGATTTCTGGGACATGGATTTACTTTCTCTGAGTTTTAGGAAACTCTTTGAAATTGAGTGTCTGTGTCATTAACCACAGTGCAATCTGGACCGTTGAACAGCTGTTTCCCCTCAGTTCCCCAGGCTGGGGTGCCTTTTACACTGTTTTACTGTGAGAGCAGCCACTCCTAGGCAGTTAACACACAGTCTCCAGCATGTAACTCGCTCCCAGCTACACAGTATTCAGTGCTGCTAGTCAGTGACTCACGAATTACAGTACCCCACTGGAGAACCCCAGAACATTCTCTGTTCCCAGACATCTCCCAGAAATGTGCATCTTGTCCTGTCCAGCACACTACTGAACAATGCAAGCTCATATGAAGTCTGTTATTTCATCAGTGGAAAATGACATGTTGCCAACCTTGTCATTCCAAATGGAGTTTCCAACACACTTGAATCCAAACACACTGGTTAGGTAAAACAATAAAACAAAATTGTTAACTGCCGGAAAAAAATCTTTTCAGTGACTATGGGTAATGAGGCATAAAAGTCAGAATTGTTTACAAAAGAAATTCAAGATAAAACACAAACTAACACCTAAGTTAACAAGCTAAAATGGATTCAAAGCAAATGTTTCTCTCACCATCTGCTGAGATAGGCTGGTTTTCCTTTCAGGCAGGACTCCCCCTAACCTGCCCCTGCTGCCCAAGTTCAGTTCTTCAGGATTTGTCATGGGCAGAGGGAAAGGGGGGGAGAGAGAGAGAGAGATTTTCCTCACTTCTTTTTATAATTCAGTCCTTTCTATTAGAAACAACTTCAGTTCTCAGCTGAATCATGGTGCCAGGCTGTCTTCTCGTAGATATGAGTTTCAAGTGTCCCTGTGATGGAATGTAAATGTCTTCTTCACACCTTCCCCCTGCCAGCGAATGGCTGTTTGACCAGCAGTTTGCCTTGCTGTCTCTGAGGAACTGGTCTGTGGGTGTTCCCCAGAATTGTAACTTTTTGTAATATCATACAGTAAAATCTCATAACTTTACATACAGTGTTACACATTTTAACAGGAGGATACTATTCAGTAGATTATGCAATTTCAAGTGATACTTCAGAAACCATTCTGTGTACAGAATTGATCATAATTTTCCAGAAGAGTGAACATAGGATTACAGACTGACACAGGGCCTGTCTGTGTGTGTTCCCAGCAGATATGTGGGTATTTCAATCCCTCCTAAGCAGAGTGTTCTGCATCTTCAAGGACCTGGGCAGCTGGTTCTGGGAATTCACTGGTTTACTAAGTGTGACACTGTCTGGAACTGTGCGACACTTTATATTATTATTACTTTATTATTAATACCAATCTGATAAAATTGCAATGAATTGTGCTAGATATGCCATGTTAGGTGTCAGGGGAAATGTTATAATTTTCCAAGTATGATCATTTTGTTTGTATCACCTTTGTAGTGTGAGATATAGATACATAGGGTATATCTGTATTCCAGACTGTGGACTGTGTTTCTGGGTGATACCCTGTTTGATGGCCTATCCAGGGTCATCAGCTGTACAATGAATCCATGGAAAGGATCAAGGGGATACACTTATTGAGTCAGCAAGACATGCAGGGGTATGCCTGTGTACTGAGACCTCCAAGGCTTTTCCATGCCCTGTGCTGTGAAGCTTCTGTTTGGGACACAGGAAGTAGAAGCCATATAGCAAAAGGAATATAAAGGGCAGCTGCATCATCTGTATTTTGTCTTCAATCCCTCTTCCTGCCTCTGGAGCAACTTCTCTACAAACCGACCTAGGCCCCGACTCGGTGGGTGCTCTGCACCCACCGGGGAGTTCAGCTGTTGGCAACTGCCAATCAGCTATTTAGAATGCTCAGCAGCTCTTTGGCTGGCTGTGGCCAATCAGCTGTTTGGCACCAACGCCCGCCTATCAGCTGTTTTCCCTGCAGCTGCTGTAGCTCCCAGTTCCACTGCAGGCATGTGTGAGTCCTTTTAATTTTCAGGGCTTGGCAGCTTCTGGGCTAGGGGTGGCGGGGGATGGGGTGGGGAGCCTCGCGGCAGAGGGCTGGGGGGAGATGGCTGGGCAGCTTCTCAGCTTGACCCAGGGGGCTGATGGGGGCAGTGCGGGCTGGGGGGGTTTCTCAAGGACTGAGCCAGTCATTCTCAGCCCACCCTGGTGTCTCCCCCAGGACCTGTGCTCCCGCTCCAGCCAGGAGAAACCAGCAGTGGGCCCCCCTTGTGCTGGGCAGGGGGACAAACCAAAAGACATTGCTCCTTTAAGAAAAGTTTGCCCTGGTGTCTGATGAGTGAACTTGGTCTGAGGCCAGCTGCTCACCCCCTCCCCGTGCTCCAGCCAGCCAGCCGGGTGTGCCCAGCCATGGCCAAAGGTGAGAGGGGCTTCACTGCAGCCCTAGCCCCAGGTGCAGATGAGCAGCCGCCCTTCCCAGCCCGGACCCTGCCTGTGCCCAGACTCCTCCCATGGGGGCTCTGGGAGCTCCCAGCCCCTACGGCTCTGACCCAGGTCCCAGGGCTCTGCATCCATTGCCCCATGTGTGGGGGGACAAGAGGGGCCAACACACCACCAGTGCTTCTAGCCGCATCCTCCCCGTGGGCTCTTCTCCATGGCCGGCTCTCATGCCTGGGAAAGTAACGCTTGCCCCCCTCAAAGCCGTCTCCCCCTCCCCTGCCCAGAGCAAGCTTGGCTGAGGGGCTTTTCCTCCCCGAGAGGAAGTTTATCCCTTCCCGCGCCGACCAGCATCTGCATCAGGAAAGATTGATTTCCTCCCCCTGGATCCATCCACCCCCCATCTCCTCTTCCCTGGGAGCTGCATTCCTTTTGCTGCATTCACCCCCGTGTATCAGCTTCAAGTCAGGAGACACGGCCCTGCTTCACCTTGGGATGCCTGAGCTCGTCTTCCTTCGGGGTGCTGGGCTACTGCAGCCCGGGGGAGGAAGCAACCCCTCCCCCCGCCTTTGGCCATGATCCCACCGGGGCTCCCCGGCCACAACGTTGAAGAGTGGGTGAGGGAGTCAGCGAGTGAGCTTCAAAGTGGGGGTGGGCTGCAGCCTGGGGGATTGGGAGGAGCTGGAGTAACGCAGCAGCCATACAGCAGGATGAATAAATGGGCCATTTCTATGCTGGGCTGTTGAATTAAATTTCTCTCTCTGGCTCAGGGTGGGCAGTTTCTGGGCTGGCCACAGTGGGTGGGGTTCAGGGGAGACAGAGCTGCTTTGAGTGCGTGGGTGGGAGCGGGCACTAAACAGGCACCAGGAGATGGGGAGCAGAAAGAGAGAGATGGGAAAAGGGACCCAGGTAGCGAGCAAGAACTGGGAAACATCAGGAAGGGGAGATACCAGTTACAGACACACTTTCAATGAGGACACTGGAAGTGTATAACTATGCTGAAAATAGCCTCCCCTCAAAACTGGCAGAGCCCCCCTCCAGCACAAGAACCCTCGCCCTTACGGCAGGAAGGAGTGAGCGGTAGGTAGGAGGCATTTAGGGCAGGGGGTCAGTAAGGAGGTGGTATTCAGGAGAGTCTAGGGAGATGGGGCAAGAAGAAGTACAGTGGGGGCGGGGCTTTGGAGAAGGGGGCGGGGCCAGGATGGGGCACCCACCAGCAAAACCAAAAGTCAGCACCTATGCAAACTGAAGCCTTGAACAAAGGACTGGATGACCCATCCAAGCTGTGGCTGTGTTCCAAACAGACTTTCAAGCCGGCAACTTACCAATACTGCTAAGAAGCTGATATATAGATTTCTGAATGTATCTGACTCCTTTCCCATTTAACAACTTTCTTTCTGTTTCTGGTTCCTTTCTCTTTCTTATCTGAACTTTTAGTTTAGATGCTAAAGTATTGCCTGGCATCATGGTATTTTCAGTGAGATCCAAACCCATACTGACTTGGTAATGTGGCTGACCCTTTGGGGTCAAAAGAACATTTTGTTTATGTGCACAGAGTTTTTAAATAACCTCTTACTGTACCGGACCTAGGTGCTGATTGGGAGTCAGAGAAGTGCAATGCAATAAAGGGGGCTGTGTGATTTCTGTTTTCAGCTTCTCAATAACCCGTGTGGGTGATCAGAAGCACAGTTTGTGACTGGTCAGTGAGTTTAACTTCAGTGTTAACCACCAGTTTGGGGAGCATCTGCTCCCCTTTTTCAACCTGCCCTGACCCAGGCACACCAGGTCACACTAAGCACTGAAGATAAATTAATAGAATGTTTTTTATGACCAAGTCTTCAGAAATCCACTGAACTCCTTTTGTTTTCTTTTATCTGAGCAGGGTTTCCAGTTTCCCAACCTGATGTGATCTCCCAGCTGGAACAAGGGGAAGAGCCATGGGTCCCAGACCTCCAGGGTTCAGAGGAAATAGAGATCCTGAGAGCTCCCTGCACAGGTGAGGAAACATTAAAGCAACTCAGAATCTGTAAGTGCCTGAAGGAAACATCTGGGATGCCCTACAATGCCCTTGGGAGGTCTCTCAGTTCATTATTGTCCCTAGCAGGGGTCGTATCCTCAGGGTAAATATAGCTCATGGCTTCCTGTAGACCCTAGCAGACACCAGGCAGTAGCTTCCTCCCTTCCCCCGTGAATTTGGATGGGATGTGGAGGCTGAATTGATCCCCTCCTCTCTCCTATTTGGGGGAAGAGTTTGGGGGAGTTCAGTTCTTGATTTTTATTTGACTTCCCTTCCGCACTTGTTTTGGTTTGGCCTTCCCCTTTCCATCCCTGTTTGAGGTTTCTGTCTCTATCCCAGCAGGTGACACAATGGTAGGTGAGAAAAAAGAGCAGAATTCTCAGCAGGAAACTGTTGAGCAAGTGGATAAACACAGAGAATTATCGCAAAGATCAAAAAGAAATGTGTCGAAGAGTCATGAGCAGGGAAAATCATGCGAGACTCAGCACACACCAGAAAGAGAGCAGGGAAACCAGCCAGGAGAGAAAATGGGTAAATTTATTTTCTGTCGGGGAACTCAGAAGAGCATCAAGGAAACCACAACCCAGCAGGAAATCCTCATGGGAAAGAGGGAAAATACATGCAGTGAGTGTGGGAAAAACTTCACTCGAAGATCAACCCTTTCTGTTCATCAGAGAATCCACACAGGGGAGCGGCCCTATAAATGCCATGAGTGTGGAAAATGCTTCACTGTAAGATCAGCACTTTCTGATCATCAGAGAATTCACACAGGAGAGAGGCCCTATGAATGCAGTGAGTGTGGGAAGAACTTCACTCGCAGCTCAAACCTTATTGCCCATCAAAGAATCCACATAGGGGAGCGGCCCTATAAATGCTGTGAGTGTGGGAAAACCTTCTATTGCCACTCAAAGCTTATTGCCCATCAAAGAATCCACACAGAGGAGTGGCCCTATAAATGCAGTGAGTGTGGGAAATACTTCACTGAGAGCTCAGCCCTTTCTGCACATCAGAGAATCCACATGGGGAAGACGCCCTTTGAATGCCATGAGTGTGGGAAAATCTTCAGTCGCAGCTCACACCTTATTAGACATCAGACAGTCCACACAGGGGAGAGGCCCTATGAATGCAGTGAGTGTGGGAAAACCTTCAGTCGCAGTTCACACCTTATTAGACATCAGACAGTCCACACAGGGGAGAGGCCCTATGAATGCAGTGAGTGTGGGAAAACTTTCAGTTTCAGCTCACATCTTATTAGGCATCAGATAGTCCACACAGCGGAGAGCCCCTATGAATGCAGTGAGTGTGGGAAAACCTTCAATCGCAGCTTGCACCTTATTAAGCATCAGAGATTCCACACAGGGGAGAGCCCCTTTGAATGCAGTGAGTGTGGGAAAACCTTCAGTTGCAGCTGGAACCTTATTAGGCATCAGAAAATCCACACAAGTGAGAGAACCTATGAAAGCAGTGAGTGTGGAAAAACCTTAGGGCCCAAAGAAATTTTGTCCAACTCCACTTCCTAGTTCAGTGTGTCTCATTACCGTTCCAGAGGATACCAGGGTTAGATTGAGAACAATCATCCTTCACCGTTTGGATGCAAAGAGAGAGTGCTTCATAGGACATTCCTTCCCTGTGGATCCCAAACTGGCTGCCTGAGTGGGTAACAAGGACTTTCAGGCTGTAGAAATGATGGTAACCAATGAGGCAACAAATGTGTCAAGCTCCAATTTCAGACTTCTGGATACTCACATGCTGAGTCCTGATTCTAAGGTTTTGTGTCTGACGCTCTGGCTACACAATAAAGCTGATGTTGGTGCAGCTGTAGCACTGCTATTACAGATGCTCTCCACCAATGGGAGAAATCTCTTCCCTAGGACTTTATTAGTCCAGCCCCCACAAGTGGTGGTAGCTATGTTAGCAGGCAAAGCTCTCCTGCTGATGTAGTGTTATTTCACAGGGGAGGAGGGTTTTGTAACTACATTTCTCACCAGTGTGTATTTTTCATACCTCTGAGAAATATAGTTACACCAATAAATGTCTTTAGTGTAGACTAGACCTTAAAACAAGAGAAAACTATGTATTTACATCACTTCTCTTTGAAAGATTAAAAAGTGTGACAAGAGAGTTATTTTTCCCCATGATGCAAACATTCCTATATAAGAAACCCCTTCCACCAACACACATGGCAAAAGAGCCAGAGATATATGAACTCACATGTAGTGTAAGGAGTTCTGGTAGAAAACCTCCCTCCAAAGGCTGAGATGGGAGAATGTGTGTGAGAAAGAGTGTATGAGAATATTGGCCCAGTATAGATTTAAATTTTTTGTATTTCAGATAAACTTTGAAGCTAAGCAAAATACGTTCTATTTCTATTAAAAGGAAAACTACTCGAGGAGACAAGTTGTATAACTTTTTACCCACTTAGCCTGTAAGGGTCACTGAGTTCCCCACGTCTCTAATTTGCAAAGGAAAGGCCTGACATCTGTCATAGGATGTGTCTAACAGGTAGGAAAGCTGCAATCGTCAACCATCAATATCAAGGAAAAGGCTGGACTCCACTGCCTTTCATGTCTAAAAGCCGGCTAGAGGCTGATCTACAATGAAAAGCTATGTTGACATAGCCACATCTCTCAGGGGTGTGAAAAATCTACTCCACAGAGAAGTAGTTAATGTGAGCTCCAGTGTAGACAGGCTTGGGTTGGGTTGTCAGAAGAATACTTCCAGTGTTTGAAGTGTAGACATAGCCTTAGGGCTGGTCTACAGTATGTGGTTATTTTGGAATTAGCCAAGTTAATTCAAAATAAAACTGATTCCGTCTATATGCCCAAATCTTTTTTTAATTTAAAGGGCTCTTTAATCCGGTTTCTGTACTCCACCTCAGCAAGTGGAGTAGTGCTAAAATCGAGATTGCAGTTCCGAATTAGAGGTACTGTGGACACAATTTGACATTATTGGCATCCGGGAGCTATCCCAGAATGCTTCCTTGTCACCACTCTGGACAACACTCTCAACTCCGATGTACTTGCCAGGTAGGCAGTAAAAGCCCCGGGAACTTTTGAATTTCATTTCTTGTTTGGCCACTGTGGTGAGCTCATCAGCACAGGTGACCATCAGGACAATCCACCATCACAGGCGACCATGCAGAGTCCATCATCATGAGAGCCCACGCAGTCCTGGATTCACAGATGAGCTCCAGCATGGTCTGAACGGGAGGTACTGGATCTCATCGCATGTTGAGGAGACTAATCTCTTATGGGAGAACTACGTTCCAAAAAAAGAAACACAAATACACCTCTACCCTGATATAACGCTGACCTCGGGAGCCAAAAAATCTTACTGTGTTATTGGTGAAACCGCGTTATATTGAACTTGCTTTGATCCACCGGAGTGCGCAGCCCCCCCACCCCCCCACCCCCGTTATATCCGAATTCATGTTATATTGGGTTGCATTATATTGGGTAGAGGTATATGTATGCTAAATTCTCCAGGATCATGACGGAAAGAGGCTACTCCAGGGACACAGAGCAGTGTCATGTAAAAATCAAGGAGCTCAAGCAAGCGTATCAAAAAGCCAGGGAGGCGAATGGGCTCTCTGGGTCACAGCCCCATACATGCTGCTTCTACCGTGAACTGCATGCAATTATGGGGGGTGATGCCACCACTACCCCACCACTGTCCATGGACGCGTGCAAGTTGGGAGTGTTGTACTCAAAGTACTATACAGGATCTTTTCAGGGGGATTAAGACAAAACGCCACATTTATTAGTAATACAGGTATCAATTAATACTCTATGATATGCATATGAGATATCTCACAGTCATGCATTCACACACACACACAGACACAAACACACTCCGTCTTGCTGTTGTTACCAACTAGTTGCTCCCCTTAACTGCACTGGCGAGGTGAGTTAGATGGGGGAGGGATGGTGCCGGGCTTCTGCCGATCCGGATCGATGCTCCGATGGTGACAAGACGAGACCCGGGGTCCTTCTGCAAGACACCTCACATTTATAGCAGCTTCCCTCTTATGCAAATCTAGACCAGATTCAAAATATGGATCTGTGTCCGTTGGTCTTTGTGCTGCTTTTCTCTGGGTGTTGTCCCAATGCTGCTCAAAAGAGGGTGTTTTCTAAAGAAGGTGCTTGCTTCTAATCCCTGAGGCCGTCAATATGTCTGTGCTTCTTTGTTGGGCCCACTTGACAAGCTGTATTGTCCTTTGCTGTGGCTCCCATTCCCTCTGCAACTGTTGTAGCTGTCTGGAGGTGGGTGTCTTCCAAGCCTCACTCATTCACACCTCATTCAGTCAATAGGACAATTGATTACAGAGTGGGGGGAAGATCTTATTCTACTAGCAAAAAGGCACATGTTTCTTTTACTTTAACTATACTATGCTTAGGAGCTATAACATTTGATACAAAGTTTTCTACCAATTTTCTATATAGGGATCTAATACAAAGTTGTATGAAAACAGAGAGGCACAATGCCAAGTCATATGAAATACAAAATAACATCATGCAAGATGCAATGTCATAAAGATACTTAATACAAAATAACACAATGCAACGTCATAAAGATTTATAGAGATCGTTAATACAGAGATTTCTCTACAGGAGTTGCAGGGAGAATGACTTTTTGGAGGATGAAGAGGAGAAGGAGGAGGACAGTGCACAAGCGACAAGTGGGGAATCCGTTTTCCCCCATCAAGGTTCCCTCCCCACTCTGAACTTTAGGGTACAGATGTGGGGACCTGAATGAAAGACCCCCTAAGTTTATTTACCAGCTTAGGTTAACAGTAAGGTGCCACCACCAAGTGTATTCCAAATCTTAGGGGAGAGCCACTTGGAACTCTGCCTTTCCCCAAATATCTCCCAAGTCCCTAACCCGTCCTTTCCTGGGCAGCCTTGAGACTAATCCCCCCCCAAGTCCCTACACCCCTTTTCCTGGGTAGGCTTGAGAGTATACCCTCACCAATTAGTCCTGGCAAACCTGGTGGCTGAACTTGGTGACTTTGTCCTCACCCATAACTATTTCACAGTTGGGGACAATGTATACCTTCATGTCAGCGGCACTGCTATGGGTACTCGCATGGCCCCACAGTATGCCAACATTTTTATGGGTGACTTAGAACAACGATTCCTCAGCTCTTGTCCCGTAATGCCTCATCTCTACTTGCTCTGCACTGATGACATCTTCATCATCTGGACCCATGGAAGAGAAGCCCTTGAGGAATTCCACCAGGATTTCAACAATTTCCATCCCACCATCAACCTCAGCCTGGACCAATCCACACAAGAGCAGTATCAACAGGAAAGGGAGGAGGGAAGCTGAGAGACTCTATGCGCTGCAGCTTGCTGTGAATGGAGAGCTGGCTGCTAGAAGGGGGTGGCAGCGTGAATGGGGAACAAGTGTGCCCAAGGAGTAGAAAGCTTTGGCCCAGATAGCACCCTCAGAAGACTTCCCCAGACTGGTTTAGGGATGCCGGTGTGACCTCTCTTGGCAGCCCCCAAAGAAGGAACTGGGTGGACTAAATGGACAGTGCCCCTCTCTATCTGAAGCCTAGCAAGGGAGGTACGTGAATCCCACCAGAAGTTAAAATGGTAAATGAGGGGAGGCTCTACTAGAGGGCCTGGGCAGCTTCAGATACAGTACAGGAGGATTTCCACTTCTGAGCCATGAAAATAGAAATTGACTTTTCCTTTCCAGATTTATCTAATATTCAGAAAGAGAATCTAGCACCTGCCTTCCAGATTTGAACACCCTCACAATTCAGGAGTGCTCAAGCTCAATTTGGGCAACTGTTATTTCATTTCTCCCAAATCAAATATGCTGATCCACTGTCATTTGCTGTAGAAAAAGTAGGATACAATTGAGCAACAAATGCTGGGGTCTTCCCAATGCTAACTAGGGCTGGAATTGCTATTTTCAACAGCCATTACCATTTTTTTTGTTTTGTTTGTTTAAAAGGAAGACAGTGATATTGCACTGGCAAATTCCCCATAGAAACAAAGAATGGAACAAAAGAATAATAAAGGCACCTCAACTTTTCCTCATTTAGGTAGGACAGTCTTATAAGATGGATCCAAACATCTTCCAAACACACAAGCTGAAAATTGTTCCACTTTACTGCAGTTCTGTAACCATGCGGGAACCAGTCCTGTCTGTGTTCTGTGCACATTGAAAATCCCTGCTGAATACAGAAGTGCCCTGCTTTTGTGAACATCCCACCTGATATGTTCAGCCCTTGTGAGCGAAGCAGGTTCACATTTAGTAATTGGATGGGAAGTCTCTCAGAAAGCGTTAGGTGCTGTAGGAGGTGTTGCTTATTCACTAGGTAACGTGAGACCTTCCTGTTACACTAGTAAACCAGTGCCGCACAGAATGCATTTTGCTCCTGGAGTCTAGAATGGGGTCTTTGCTTCTATACACAGCCCATTAAAGACAATGAAAAGACTCCCACTCACTTCAACAGGCTTTGGCCAGAACTGGTTATACACAGGGTAACTCCACTGTCTGCACAGGGTCCTGGTCCCACAGCGGAGGGGGGGGGGCTTGTGAGCTTGTTGCAGAGCTGCTGCACCGGGATGGGAACCTCCTGGCATCCCAGCCTCCAAAATCATTCAGGCTGCACTTTCTGCACGACTAGGTGCTGGCTGAGGGGGGCGTGGGAATTGGTGGCCTCTGCTGCAGTGATGGGCATCTCAGGTACTTAAAGCCATGGCCTAGAGGAGGGAAGTGCCTAACTCCAGAGTCTGCAGCTGCCTAGGGCCAGGGCTGAGGATTTAGAGTCCCTAGTGCTGCCATTGCAAGGTTCAAGCATGCTCAGCCCTGGCATTGCCACCCCTCCTGCGGCTGGTAGCTGCAGCTGGCTAAGGCTGGCCTCTGGTAATTGGCCCCATGGCTGTAGCCAGAGAAGCTACAAGTGGCTCTGTGACTACTGGGGCCATTAAGCTAGAGCAGCTAAAGACACTGGAGTTCACCTCAAGGAACAGAGGTCACCAGTAGGACAGGAATGTCAAGGGGAGCAGGGAAAGAGGGAGCAGGTCCTGCTTGCAGAGGGAGCTTCCAGCTGGTTGGGAGCATGTCCAGAGTAGAAAGGAAACAAGCCTGGGGAGAGGTGGTGGTGACCAGGTAGCAGACTAGTATGTAGATGGGAGCAGAGGGAGAGAGGCTGTGACTTCAGATTCCCAAGGGCTAAGTCCTGACTTTGGGGAAATGGTGTTTGCAGGTGGCTGGCTCACATGGCAGGATGGGGGCGGAGGGAGGGATCTGTCAGAACTGATCAGGTATCTGCTGGCTGTGGAACTCTGAGCTGAGACTCGGACCACATGCCGTGACTGGTGACATAGGGGGGTGCTGGAGACATGGCTAGAGAAGGTGTGAATGACGAAGGAGATAAATCTGTGGGGAGTTTCCTTGGTCACTGTAAAAGTTCTGCTCACTGTGGACACTGGTAAACCCACATGGGTACAGCTCAATGAGAAAACCCGGGGGCTGAGGGAGCTGTGTATGGCAATGCATATAGCAATGTAGGGGTGTGTGATCAAAATGAAAAATGTCTCTGAGGTTATAATCAGCCAATCAGAACCTCTCCATACACCTGTTAGACAACAACGCTTCTACAATATTGGCTGCAAATATATAATGGTGATCTATAGAGTTACAGATTATGTTAATAACGTCACAGAAGGTGACACAGCATCAGTGAGACTGATACTGGAATACTGTCTCCAGTTTTGGTGTCCTCATTTGAAAAAGATGTTGTGAAATTGGAGCTGGGGCAGCAAAGTGCCTTAATGGACAGAAGAAATTGGGTATTAAAGGGCTCTTTAATCGAGCAGAGAGAGGCATAACGAGACCCAATGGCTGGAAGGTGAAAAGAGACATTCATATTACAAATAAGACACAAATATTCAACAGCGAGGATGATTCACCACAGGAACAAGCTACCAAGGAAAGTGGTGGATTCACCCTCTCTTGATGTCATTTAATGAAGACTCGATGCCTTTCTGGAATGTGTTTGCCCCAAAAGTAGCTATTGTGTCATATAGGAGGTCTGTGATATGCAGGGGGTCAGATTAGATGCTCTAATGGTCTCTTCTGGCCATAAAGTTGACTAATTTCTGAAAAACTGAGTGTAGCATTGGGAGCAGCGTCTGATGTTTTCCTGTCTAGCCGGCTTGCTTCCTAGAACGAACACTCCTTGAGTGGGGTGATCCACAGGGAGTAGCTCAAATCTCTAAAGTGCCTGGCCAGGGGCAGGACATTAGCACAGCAAGGGAGGGGTGTGGCAGTGACATCACAAAGGCCTTTTGCAGGACCTCAGACTATTGGTCAGAGGTGGTGGGGAGGTGGTGACCTCACAGAGAGATGCTGACATCAGCCAGGCAGGACAGGGGCGAGGGGCCAGGGAAACCTCAGAGACCCCTGTGGCTTTGCTTCAGCAAGTCTCCTTCTCGAGGTCTCTCTTTGAGGACTGAGAGAGTATTCGGGTTCATGTACGTGAGTGCCAGGAGGAACCTCTTTCAAGTTTTCTCCTTTCCTTTTCCTGATTTCCCAGAAAACAGCCATCCCTGTTTAGAAGGTAGGAGCTTCCTCAAGGTTTGAAACCTGTTCAGTGTGATCTATCTGTTGACAGCTGAATTCTAGGCATGGAAAACACGAGCTTAAGGAGGCAGAATTTTATTGCGCACCTGGGATTTTGTCCCTTAGAATCACTGGGGTCATTAGGGTTTGTCTTTTTGGTTTCACCTTTTCGTCCATCCATCCCTCCCTCCTTTCTCTTTGTCTCTTGCTTCTTTTGTCCTTTCACCTGTTCCCCTCCCAACACCAGGAGCAGTGTGTATGTGTGTGTGTGTGTGTGTGTGTGGCGGGGGAGTGCTCGGCAGCTCCCACTGTGGGAGGTCCACCCAAAAATGTGGGGCTGAAATAGTGCTCAGGCAGTGATCTCCACCAGTGACCTGGACCATCCTTTGGGCTCTCTGGTGAGAACCCTCAGCCTCCCATCCTCAGTCTCTACCCTGATTGGCTGAGCAGGGGGTTATTGACAGGGAGGAGACTCAGGTCCTTGTTGTTCTCTTTTAAGACCAAGTAAATAAGTCATAACCAGTTCTATGTTTGATGAATTTTGTTGCTTCTCTGCATTAATGGTCTCTGAGCAGTTCATGATTCTCTCTAACATTGCAGTTCTCCTCAAATACTTGCTGAATAATTACTGTGCACTGTTGTTGGTCTGGAGCTCATCCTAGAGCACTTTATTCAGGTCATGGTTAGTTTGAAAATCAGGGTTCTTAGGTCCTATTCCCAACTCTGCCACTGGCTGGCTGTGTGACCTAAGACAAGTCAATTCTCCTTTCGCAGCCTTAGCTTCTCCCTCTTTCAAGTAGGGATAATAATGATCCACTCCTACCTACCTCACCGTGGGTGGAGGACGGGGATCCATTGGAGAGTGTCACTAGGAGTATCAGAGGGGTAGCCGTGTTAGTCTGGATTTGTAAAAGCAGCAAAGACTCCTGTGGCACCTTATAGACTAACAGATGTATTGGAGCATGAGCTACTGCACATGGCTAAGCAAAGAGAACAAACCCCAAATCCTCCCTGTGCTTTGGGAGCCAGGTTTGCGGTGGGAATTCTGTAGTTAAGATGACTTCACACCTGGGCATTGGGATTCTTTACCAGTTTCTCTGGCATTGAGGCACTTTTGTGCCCCCAGTTGTGATGGCCGAGTGGTTAAGGCGTTGGAGTTAAAATCCAATAGGGTTCCCCTGTGCAGGTTCAAATCCTGCTCACAGTGAGACCTGTGTTTTAGCCAGTCTCTCACCCGGGCAATACCTCTGTACAACCCCCTGAGACGCTCTCAATTCTCTCCCCACCCCAAGTAAATCCTGTTCTGCTCCTTTCATAGAGATGCCTGGGACACCCCCTCTCAGTGTGTCCCTGAGGGGTCAGGCAAACTCTCAGCGCCTGAAGCCTCTGCCACTCACCTGGTGCCCCATAGATCAGCCATAGCCCTGGTCCTGCTCCTCTCTCTAGAGTGTGAAAAGACTCGAGTCTTCCATGGGAGCTACGGGGCTGCAGAATCAACAGAGAAAAAATAGGTGCTCAGCGCCCACTGGCAGCCAGCTCCCTCCACCCCACTACAGGCCTTGCTGACAAGCTCCTCCTCTTCCCCTTCAGCGCCTCCCACCTGCCAGTGATCAGCTGTTCAGTGGGGTGCAGGAGGGGCTGGGCAGGGAGAGGAAGAGGTGGGGGTGGGAGAGGAATGGGGCAGGGCAGGAAGAGATGGGACAGGGGTGGGGGCTTGGGGGAAGGGGTGCAGTGGGGGCAGGGCCTAGGGTGGAAAGGGGGGGGGTTGTCCCGGATTCCTCTAGGGCCGGCCCTGAAGGGAAGCACCGACTATCACAGTGACAATAGAAGTGACCAGCCTTGCGGGGGAGGCTGAGGGAGATCCGCACTCACCAGGTCTCTTCTCTCCCCCAAGCTGAGCCAGACACTGCTCTCTCCTGGCTCTCACTCTAGCAGCTGGATGCCAAGGAGCCATTTCCCCACAGGAAGCGCATTGAGTGCCCCTGTGGTGCTGGGGGGCTGGCGCTGCTGCTGCCTGTGGGGCTGGCAGGGGGGCTGATGTCTGCACAGACTCTCAGCTGCCAGGCCGGAGGGGGCACTTGGGACCTTACCAGACTGGCTCAGTGAAGACGGGGGGTTGACAGAGCAATACAGACACTCTCCAGAGCAAGGAGCAGCAGCCGCCCATGCAGCCAGGCAATGAGCATTTCCCACAGCCTGGAGCCGAGGGGGAGGCGGCAGCTGCTGTTCCAGCTCCTCGGGGATAGGCCCTGTCAGCCAACAGCCACTTCTTACTCCCCACAGCTAAGGGCGTCGGGTTCCTCCCGTGGGGGTGTGGAGCAGCCGTTCGTTTTCCTGTCCTTTTTGTGTGCAACTGCTGACAAAAACATCCCGGACAGAGAAGCAACAGGCTAAAATACTACCATGCAGCTGCCAAAGTAGCTCAGTTGGGAGAGCGTTAGACTGAAGATCTAAAGGTCCCTGGTTCAATCCCGGGCTTTGGCAGCCCCTTTCATCTCTCTTTGTGCAGGGGTGGCTTGTTTTCTGGGAGCACAGCAGTGTCTGCACCCAAGGTGAGTCCCTGAGCTTGGGCTCTGCAGTAGGAAAACACAGAATGGGCTTCTGCCCCTAGTTGGCCCACCTGACCTTTAACAAGGAGAGATGGGAGCTGTCTTTCCCAACGTGGCAGGAAGAGAGCAAGGCAGGGTGACCCTCAGGAATGGTGCCAGAGGGCTGCTGGGCAGTGACAGGCAGGGATTGGGGATGGAAGCTCCTCTGTGCAGCTGAGCAAGGGCAGTACCAGGGAAGGGGCATCTGTAAAAGTGACCCAGCAACAACCTCTCCTCCTCTTGGCAAACTCCCATGCCAAACACCCACTGAAGGTCACCAGCATGCGGGGCGGCTGCTGATGCTCTGTGGCCAAGGTAACAAGATGGTAGGAAAGCAGGGCCAGCTCCCATGGTGGGGCCTCTGACCGTTCCCACTCTCCATGCTCACTTTTGCAGTGGGGCAGGAGATTTTACCCCAGGAGGCTTTTCCCCAGCTGGCGAGAAGCAGAGAAACACCCAGGCTCCGAAGACGCTATGTAGCAAGTACCCTCCAGCACAGGGACAGGCGCACACGCTAGCCCAGGTAGCCACCCACTTTCTTTGGCAAGTCAGGAATGGCAAAGGCGAGACTGGAAGCCCCTGGGGCTCATGCCCCAGCCTTTGTGACGCCCACCCCCCAACTCCTTCCCGGGGCTCTAGCTGAAGCCAGAGCATTGGCCTGTGCGGCCAAGAAGAGGTTCCAGCCCTGCAAGGAGCAGGACGTTCAGCACAACAGTAAAACTGCAGCAACACAACCACCAAAGGACTCGACCCCTCAATCTTCTGATCCACACTCAGACGCCTTATCCATTAGGTCACATGGGAAAAGGCTACTCCAAGCACGTCTTTAGAAAAAGCGGATATTGTTCTTCTCAGGTCATCTGCTGAGGGGGGCCGAGACTCTTTGGGCACAAGAAGTCGAGTTCCCAGTGACACGTGAGACTTAATTCTATGGGTCCAGGTGCAGGGCTTTGGCAGGGAGGCTCAGGCCTGGGGGATTAGGGTGCAGCGGACGGACCGGCTGTCTAGGTGCAGAGATTTAGTCGCACTGAGGCACAGCATGGAGGAGGAGGAGGAATCCTGCTGACAGGCAGTGGCTGTGCAGAAAAAGAGGAGGGGTTCTGGGGACTTTTTTTGCCTCTCTTTTGCCTGCCTGCTCGCTCGCTCTTGTGCTGAACAGTGAAGATGGTCTCAACAAGCCCAGGTAACTCAGTTGGTAGAGCATCAGGCTCTTAATTTGAGGGCCCGAGTTCAAGCCCTTGTCTGGGCATTCAGCTTTTAAGTTGCCAGGAGCTAAATGATTCCTCGTTCTGTCCCCCAGCCACATGCGGATTCCCAGAAGCTGTGGCCATTTCCTGGAAAGGTTCCTTTCCTCAGGAGAGAGGCCACATCCACAGGAGCAGGTGTAGATAGCGCAGTCTCTGGCTGCCAGGAAGTGCTGTGCCAACATTGTGTTCTCTACAATGGCGCTTAGACCAGGATAATTTACGTGGTCAGCCCCGCCAGTTCCAGCCCCTCTGCCCAGGCAGCTCCCTGAGCCTGACACACACACACAGCCCCTGCACCCGCCAACCCCAGGGCTCCTCAGCCCAGAGGGGAGCCCCCCCCCCGGCTGAGTGGGGCATCAGAATCCCCCGAAATTACCCTGGGACCAGCATTATCTGCCTCCGCCGTGCCCTGCTCTGCATGTATTCGGAGTGAGTCAGTTTCCCTGTCCCAACATGTGTCCTGCCCTGTGTCTCTTCTCCTCCCCAGTTCCTTCCAAACCAGCCCTGGAGTCGGGCAGGACTCCAGGCTCTGCTTGAGGGATCCTGGCACAGGGGCTGCAGGAGGGAGGGGGCAGAAAGAATTGCAGGTTCTGACGTGTGCTCTGGAGAGGAGGTAATAAGTGAAGAGGGTGTTTTTGACTCTTCCCCTGCCTCAGGGTCCCCAGGGCTAGAATTCTACATTCCACAGGGCCAAATAACAGGGTGAAGCCATTTGGCTAATGAAAACCAGTGCTCCAGGTGAGGCTTGAACTCCCAATCTCAACATAGCTACTCTCAGCACTGCCCTATAAGTACTGTGCGCTAACCAATTGCACCACAGGAGCACCCATTAATTGTGATTCTCCAAAACCCCTAGGTTGATACAGGCAAGGAGTGACCCCAAAACATTCTCAGTGGAGCTGAGAGCAGGTAGCGACAAGTGTTGTACTCGGTGGGGTGGATTCTTCTTAAGGGTTCCAGGCCCCATTTGACCCTTTTGTTCTTCCCTGTGTAATAACAGAGCTGGTTAAGACTCAATGGGGAGTCTTGCTGCAGACCAACAGATCTGAAATCACTGAGAACCAGCTCTAAGCATTAGTCCTGCTTTGGGACAGTGTCTCTCATGCAAGAAACTGCCCAGTCTGCGCTAGCAGTGAGGCTCCCTCACTAACAGCTGAAATCAGGGAGAGCTGTGTGAAGTGCAGGGCCCCAGGGGTGCCTGAACAGGGGGGAACAACACCCCAGGTGCCCAGAGGAGGAGAGGTGTGTTGGGCTCCAGCCTGGGACTCTGCCTCCCTCCTGCCTTTCCCTGACTATGAAGCCTGGCCCTGACACTCCTTTCTTCAAGCGCCATGTGGGCAAGAGGAAGAGTGTGGCAGCTGCAGGGACCAAAGTTGTGGACATCAGGTGAAGCAGCGAGAAACAACCATCCGGTCAACCCGCAGGAATCTCTAGCCAGACTGTTAAGTTCTAGGACCCCACCCTATAGCGGCCAGCTGGACCAATGACCCATCTCCAATGGGCATCAGTGACCCAGGAGGAGTAGGAAAAAACACATCACTCTAGTTCAGACAACCACGCACAACGAGCTCTAAGGGTTTGCAGCAAATCAACATATCTCCAAAAGGTCCCACTGAGATTTGAACTCAGATTCCAGGATTCAAAGTCCTGAGTGCTGCCCATTACACCATGGGTCCTGCTGCTGTTTCATTTTCTAGACCCCTGTGACTCTTGGCTGGTTTGCACTCTGCACTTATTGCTTCCCACCATCAGCTTCCTCTCACGGGACTCTCTCTCCTCCTCCAGCGACTGTGGTCCTGCACTACCGGATCCGTGGGTCCTGCCCTGAGTCCCTGCATCCCCCTGCTTGGTCTCCATTCCCTGCAGGCTGCAAAAATGTCAGGAGAGGCCGCCCCTCCCTTCACTCGATGCTCCCGCTCATATCAGCCAACTGCAGCCTCATCTCCTGGAACTCGGGCAGCTGTCGCTTGGTCCGGTCGTACAGTCACACGCTGACTGGCTCCCCTGCCTGGATGCTCTTGTGGAAATCCCACAGGTGACGCTGCAGGACTTGGCACTGTTGGTTTCTTTAATGTTGTGGTGTTTCCCCAGCCGCCGGAACAAAGCAGCCAACTCCCCCCTCACTGACTCCCACCAATCCCCCTGGTTGCCATAGAACCCTCTGATGCTTTCCCGTTCTGCCAACACCTCCAGGCCTCGCCCCCCTGCTCCTTTATCTTGCAAGCTCTGGATGTTCATCTTCCAATGTCCTCTGCCCTGGGTCAGGGAATTGCCCACATTGAGCACACAGTGAGAGCTGCGTGATCCGAACAGTCCATTGGCACCACCCTGCACTGGGCTGTCGACGTGCTCTCCTTCACGTAAATCCGGTCAATGCGACTCCTGGCCTGTCCCCGCAGAAAGGTGTATCCCCTCTGCGGCTGGTGTGAGCTCGGGTCAGAGGAATAGGAGGCTACTGCCAACCCTCCACTGGTTCCACTGTGCAGAAACACGTTCTCTAAGCCGACCTCACTACATACCTGCGCCAGGTAGTGCTCATCATAGAAGAGTTTGCTCTGACGGTCGGGAAAACAGGACCAGCAGTCCTCAGGCCGGTGCAACAATTGAAATCCCCCCCGACACCAAACACCGTGCGGTCTAGAAGAAAGGAGCCAGTTCCTTCATAGAACATTCCTTTCATGCCTTAATTGGGGACCATACACACTAATATAGCCGTAACCAGTGCCATGGAGCACAAAGCCCACCAGTAATGCCCTCCCTGGTCGGAGCTCCAGCCCCTTCTGTACTCGCACTGCGAATGTGAAGAAAAAGACTCCAACCCCTTCATTCTTCCCTGGCCTGGAGGACCAGAGATATGGGCCCTTCCTCCAATCACCCTCTGCCCATCAAGCTACCCTAGAGTTGTTAATGTGCATTTCCTGAACACCCACCATGTCCAAGCCCAGCTGCTCCAAGGCACTGAACATCAAGTGCCTCCTCCTGGGCCCCCAACTCCCTTCCACATGGCCACTTTCACACATGCCCCTTCCCTGGTACTGCCCTCCCTAAGCTGCACAGAAGAGTTTTCATCCTCTATACCCGCCTGTCACTGCCCAGCACCCCCTCTAGCACTCTCTTCCTGCCATATTGGGTCCACAAATAACTCACTTAGAAGAGACAGCTCCTGTCCCTCATTGTTAAATGTCAGGCCAGCCAATTAGGGGCGGAGGCCCACAATATCTTTTCCTACTGCAGAGCCCAAGCTCAGGGACTCACTTTGTGTGCAGGGACCACTGTGCTCCGAGAAAACAAGCCACCACTGTGCAAAGAGGGATGACAGGGCTTGCCAAAGCCGGGGATTGAACCAGGGACCTTTAGAATTTCAGGCTAATGCTCTCCCAACTGAGCTACTTTGGCAGCTGTAGGGGAATATTTTGGCCTGTTGCTTCTCTGCCTGAGATATTTTTGCAGCAGTTGCACACAAAAAGGACGTCATTGGGAGCGGCCCATGAAGACAAGACTTGCTTTTGCCTGCCTTGCTCAGCTTGACTTGCTGCCTCACCCCGTTCCTGCCCTAGTGCCCGGGTTGACCTGGCGGTGGAAGGGGACTGGGGGCCAGTGGCGCGGGGAGGAGGTTGAGCTGGACCCTGAGCTAGACTAGACCCTGGCGGTGAGAGTCTGGCCACCACCTGCCGCCCCACCCTGTTGTCCTGGCTTCCCCCACTGGGCGTCAGTTCGGGAGGGAAATGGGGCTTCTGCCGCCCCTCCCCGATTTTCACACCGCAGAGGAGTGCGAACAGGAAAACGAACGGCTGCTCCACACCCCCACCGGAGGAACCCGGCGCCCTTCGCTGTGGGGAGTAAGAAGCGGCTGTTGGCTGACAGGGCCTGTCCCCGAGGAGCTGGAACAGCAGCTGCCGCCTCCCCCTCGGCTCCAGGCTGTGGGAAATGCTCATTGCCTGGCTGCATGGGCGGATGCTGCTCCGTGCTCTGGAGGTGATGCAGCCAAGGGTGCCTCACCCAACACTGAGATGCAGCCACCTCTGGGGTGGGTTGCACAAGTCAGCAAATGAATTTGGAACAGGAAACGCACTGAAAGGACCAAGGCAGCTGCAGGAGGTGGAGAAAACCAGAAGCCCTGGATCCCAGCCCTGCCCCTCCCCCACTCTACTCCCTAACCTCCACTCTCCTCCCAGAGTTGGGGGGAGAACCCAGGAGTCCTGATCCCCAGCCTTGCCCACCCCCATATTTCAATATGGCTCCATCCAACAGCTGCCCCCCCCCCAATTGCAGGGCAGTGCCATGGGTCACACCAGGGCCTGCCTGTTTGCACAGGATGGGTGACACCAGTGCCCCAGGGTGGGGAGAGACGATGCTAAGGGAGAAGCAGGCAGCAGACACCCCCACGACAGAGAAAGAAGTGCTAGGGGGCGCCGTGCTGCAAGGAGTGAGGGGGGTTGGCAGGGAATGGGAGGATCTCCCCTCACAGCAGGTGCATCTGTCTCCCCCGCAATTCCTCCCCAGCCCTACCCCGGCCCAGGCTAATCCCAGCCCAGCTACCAGGGTTACATTTGGCCTGGATTCCCCAGCTGCTGGGGGAGGGGTGTGGGGCTGGGGAGCATGAGCCTCTACTCCCCCTTCCCCCGACACAGCTGCATGGGAACTGACCAAAGGAGCCTGCAGCACTGCTGCCTAGAGGAAACTGAGGCACCAGCCAGTGACAGACACATCATGGCTCTCCTCATCCTCATCCTCTTTTCCATATACAACCCGGGGGGGGGTAAACTCAGGGCAGTTGCATAGTTAACCTGTGGAACTCCTTGCCAGAGGATGTTGTGAAGGCCAAGACTATAACTGGGTTCAAAAAAAGAACTAGATAAATTAATAGAGGACAGGTCCATCAATGGCTATTAGCCAGGGTGGGCAGGGATGGTGCCTGTAGCCTCTGTTTGCCAGAAGGTTTTCTCTGCAAATCTCAAAGGTTGATATAAAATACCCTAAACGTTTGTCCCACTTCTCTCTAGTTGTCTATTTCTAATTGAATATACCCTGAGATTTTCCCGTCTCTCTAATTATAAAATGCTAACAAAATCTCAGATTTGCACCTTTTCTCAGATTCTTGAACATAGCTTGGGGGGCAGGGCTGGGCTGGCAGGGGCTGTGGGTCAGGAGTGAGGGGCACCGGCAGAGCTGTGGGGGGTAGGGCTGGGCTGGCAGGGGCTGTGGGTCAGGAGTGAGGGGCAGCGGCAGAGCTGTGGGGGGCAGGGCTGGGCTGGAAGGGTGCTGCGGGTCGAGAGTGAGAGGCACCATCAAAGCTTGGTTGGGGGCAAGACTGGGTTGGTAGAGGGCTGCGGGTCCAGAGTGAGGGGCACCATCAAACCTGGGGGTGGGTAGGGCTGGACTGGCAGGGGGCTGTGGGTAGCATAGGCGGCAGGTTCGTATAATTTTTGGTGGGGCCCAAAATGGTGGTCCCCCCCCCCCGCTCTCACCCTGTAAGCTGATATAAAATGAAGCTACAACGCGTCAGCACCACAAGATTACAAGGGTCAATTAAAAGTGGAAAGTCAGAAGCAGCACTTGCCTGCTTCAATATACGGTATTAAATTTTGTTGCACCTGTTGTGACAAAGTGGGAATGTTCTTAATGTTTTCTCTGAATACTGTGTGGGTGCCTCAGTTTCCCCTGCAAAGTGCCAACTGACGGTGTTGGGGACAAAGAGATCAGGTGGCCTTCTTGTCCAGAAGAGACACAAAGGCCAGATGAGGGAGTGTCAGTTTGGAGGAATTATTTCAGCTCAGTGCTAATGTGAACACAAGGACAAACTGATATAAATTATCAGTTAGGAAATTTAGGCTTGAAATTAGACGAAGGTTTCTAACCATCAGAGGAGTGCAATTCTGGAACAGCCTACCGAGGGAAATAGTGGGGGCAAAGGACCTCCATGACTTTAAGATTAAGCTGGATAAGTTTATGGAGGGGATGGTACGATAGGATAACGGGTTTAGTCAATAGGTCAATACCGTGCCACTGGTAATTACTACAAAGGGTGAATGTTGGGATATTGTTAGCCCTTTCCAGAGGGTCTGGCTGGAGAGTCTTGCCCGCATGCTCGGGGTTCAGCTGATCGCCATATTTGGGGTCGGGAAGGAATTTTCCTCCAGGGTAGATTGGCAGTGGCCCTGGAGGTTTTTCGCCTTCCTCCGAAGCATGGGGCAGGGGTCGCTTGCTGGTGGATTATCTGCTACTTGAAGTCTCTAAATCACGATTTGGAGCATTCAACAGCAGAGTCAAGGGAGAGAATTAGTTCAGGAGTGGGTGGATCGGCTTATGTGGCCTGCATCTTGCAGGAGGTCAGACTAGATGATCATAATGGTCCCTTCTGATCTTGAATTCTATGATTCTATGGAGCTGGCTGGGGAAATCGGGAGAGGCCCAGAACTTGGGTCTGGGCTCCCCACCCTCAAGATGGACCTGACTGAGGGGTCCTGTTTTCTGTACCTACAAGCTCTGTTTTAGACTGTGATCCTGTTGTCTAATAAACCTTCTGTTTTACTGTCTGGCTGAGAGTCACATCTGACTGCAGAGTTGGGGTGCAGGGACCTCTGGCTGCCCCAGGACCTGCCTGTGCAGACTCGCTGCGTAAGGCACACAGTGTGGAAGGGCTGAATGCTCCGAGGTCAGACCCAGGAAGGTGTAAGCTTCTTGCCCTGGAGACAGTCTGCTCAGAGAGAGGAGGCTCCCCCAGAGTCCTGACTGGCTTTGTATGGAGTAGTTCCAAAGCATCACAGCATCCCCTTCCACACCATGCGCTTCCCGGAAATCCGCACAGGCACTGACACTCCCTCCTCTGGCTTTTGTCTCTTTTCCAGGCATTAGGAGGCCACCCGATCTCTCTGTTCTCCAACACCTTCAGTTGGCACCTTGCAGGAGAGCGTCCCAGGCCACCAGGAGACAGGGTTGCGGCCATTCTCTGTGCAGATGGCATCACACTGGCCCTCTAGGGCTCTACAACAATCACACCCCCTTTCCCACCATCTAGATCCTTGAGAAATGCACAGGGGAAACTGAGGCACCCACACAGTATTCAGAGAAAACATTAAGAACAGCCCCACTTTGTAACACCTGTATATGACTAGTTATACACTTTAAAGGGGTGTAAAATAGTCAAGTATTGTGCTAAACAAAATGATACTCCAAACTGACCACCAAATTTAAGTTGCACGTTTTTCCCCTCAGGTGAGGGCTCTGGGGTGGGGCTGGGGATGAGGGGTTCACAGTGCAGGAGGGTGCTCAGGGCTGGGGTGCTGGGGGTGCAGAGCTGGGGATAAGGAACTTGGGATGCAGACAGGCTGCCCCAGGGGTAGGGCCAGAGAGGACTCCCCGTCCCCGTTACCGGCAGCCGCAAGCTCCAGGGGAGGGACCCATCCTCCCCACCCCCCGCAGCACACTCACTCTGCACCACAGTCACTGCACATGCTCCTAGGGACTCTCTCAGGTCCAGAAAGCCAACTCGCCTCCCCTGTGGTGGGTATCGGGTGTCACGGAGTCCCTGGGCGCTGCTCTGGAACTGCTCCCCACCAAGCCAGGCAGGACTTTGGGGAGCCTCCTCTCCCTCAGAGCAGACTGTCTGCAGGGCAAGAAGCTCACACGGCTTCACCTCCTGGGTCTCTCCTTGGAGCATTCAACATCCTCTGCCCCTCCATGCCCTTCCCACAGCGAGCCCGCCCCAGCGGGGTCCTGGGGAAGCCACAGGGTCCTGCCCCCCCACTTCGCAGTCAGACGTGACTCTCAGCCAGCCAGTAACACAGAGGTTTATTCGATGACAGGAACAGGGTCTAAAACAGAGCTTGTAGGTACAGTGAACCGGACCCCTCGGCCGGGTCCATTCTGGGGGCAGTGAGCCAGACCCCCCTTGTCTGCACTTCACGCCTGGTCCCCAGCCAGCGCCAGACTGAAACCCCCTCCAGTCCCCACTCCTCTCTGCTCAGTTCCTTTCCCGGGCCAGGAGGTCACCTGATCTCTTTGTCTCCAACACCTTCAGCTGGCACCTTTCCAGGGGAGGGGCCCAGGCCATCAGTTGCCTGGAGACAGGGTTTCGGCCATTCTCTGTGCAGACAGCTTCACACTGGCCCCCTAGGGCTCTACAACAATCACACCCTCTTATCCCACCATCTAGAGCCTTGAGAAATGCATTGGGGAAACTGAGGCACCCACACAGTATTCAGAGAAAACATTAAGCACATTCCCACTTCGTAACACCTGCATACGACCAGTTACATACTTTGAAGGGTGTAAAATAATCAAATATTGTGCTAAATACAATGATACTCCAAACTGACCACCAAATTTAAGTTGCATGTTTTTCCCCTCAGGTGAGGGTTCTGGGGTGGGGCTGGGAATGAGGGGTTCACAGTACAGGAGCGTGCTCAGTGCTGGGGGTGCAGGCTTTGGGGTGGGGCAGGGCTGAGGATGAGGAACTTGGGGTGCAGACAGGCTGCCAAAGGGCTAGGGCCAGAGAGGACTCCCCATCACCACCACTGGCAGCAGCAAGCTCCAGGGGAGGGACCCCTCCTCTCCCCCCCTGCCTCCCGCAGCACACTCACTCTGCCCCACAGTCACTGCACATGCTCCTAGGGCCCCTCTCAGGTCCAGAAAGCTCACTCCCCTCCCCTACGATGGGTACTGGGGGGGGGTTGCCATCACAGGTGGCCTTCCGTGTTGCTGCCCCTCACCATAACTTCACTGTGGATGGGGGATGGGGCTGCCCCTTGCCCAGCATGGGGAAGAAGTGGGGTCTGCAGGGTGGTGGCTATGGCGGGGGGGGGGGAAACAGGGTGTCATAAAATTCACCCAAGCCCCAGCTGCTCAGGTCTAGGAAGCCTCCCTCTCCCATCCCTCCTGTGGCGGGTGGGTTGGTGGGTGTTGGGGGAGGGGGCATTGCCTTCACATGTGGCTTCCTGCCTCCCCTGTGCAGCCTGCTGTGCCTCACTGGGGGTAGGGGATGGGGCTTTCCCGTCCCCAGCGTGGGGCAGTAGTGGGGGGGGCTGCAGGGTGGTGGCTGGGGGGGGAACAGGGAGGGCAAGTTGGCACAAAATACACCCAAGCCCCAGCTGCTCAGGTAGGCCTATGAACCCCCTCCCCCATCTGCCCTGTGGTGGGGAGGGGCACTGCCTTCACATATGGCTTCCTGCCTCCCTGACCCCTGCTGCAGCCTGCTGCCCCTCACCCCCCTTTACTGGGGGACGGTGGGAGGGGATGGCATGGGGCTGCCCCTTCCCCAGCACTGGGCAGGAGTGGGGGCGGGGGCGGGGGCTGGGGCTGGGGGGGAATCATAGGGACAAACACTCACGGAAGCCCCAGCAGCTGCTAAGGTGAGTGATGTCTGTCTCCTTGCCGGAAGTCCCCTTCGCGTCTCCTCCAGGTAGGGGCAGGGGAGGGGAGGGCTGCCAGGCACAGCACAGCACGGCCCCCTCCCCTCCTGAGGTGCTACAGCACCAGCAGCTAGCACTGCTCTTATGCTGTAGCCCTTAGGCGGCGGCAGCAGCAGCAGCAAGGGAGAGAGACGCGCGCTGCGCGCTCTTTACGTTCAGGCAGGGAAGCTCCAGGGCGGGGAGCGGGGGGGAAGCTCGAGCCCTGGTGGCGGTGGCGGCGGCGGTGGGGGGGGGATGAGAGGCGGGGGCAGGGGGGGCGCTCCAAGCAGGGGAGAAACCTAGCTCCAAATATTGGTGGAGCAGAGCCCCTGACTGAGAATATTCCTGGGGCTTTAGCCCCAGGAGCCCATATAAGTTGGTGCCCCTGGCCTCCACGAGTGCCGCACTCTGACCAGCTGAACCAGGCAAGCCACGGGAAGCTTCTCAAGGTCTTCCCCTGGTGTGGGCTTGGATGCGAAAAGCACCTGGCCGTTCATCAGCTGTTGCAAGAAGTGTGCAGAGTAGGAGTAGCGATGGGGCTGTAGCTTTCCACAGCATCTCAATTTGGGCAGCTTTCCATTCCCCTGTTCTGTGTAATGTCCCTCGCACGGGTTTCACTTGCGGAGCTGTACGACTCTGGCAGGGTGGCCATTTAGAAATCTTTTCCTTGCTTTTCTTTTTCGCCTGGACCCAGCGTTAGGACCGTTTGGGTGTTTCAGTGGGTGTGTTTTCCCATTGGGAGGCATTTGGAAGTTTGGAAGGGGAGCCGAAAGAGGAGTCTTTTTCACAAGCAAGTTGGCTTTCTGCACAGGTAGGGCCCTTGGCCGTAAAGCTTAGCTCCGTCAGTGCATCTGCATGGGGTTCCTCCAGTGCCTCAAGAGCCCGTGCTAAACTCTCGGTGTGGGCGTTTGGCTTGCGCCAGTCAGAGTGCGGTGCCTGCGTCTTCCCAGGGCCGGCTCCCGTGAGGCGCGCATAACTTGGGAGGAAAGGGGTAGAAGAGGAAGCAAGTGAAGCTGACTTCGAGTGGTGGTGCCCCTGGGCAGAGTGGTCCTCCTGCTCCTTCCTGTCGGAGGGGTGGGCTTGGGGGGTCTGGCTGTGGGCGGTGGGAGGATGGTGTCCAGGAAAGTCCCAAAGGTCACCCTGCGCCGGCGGAGTGTGAAGCCTCTCCCCTAGGTTGGGGTGCCGAGGATTAAGCCTTCCTCTGTGGCTTGGGCTGGGGAGCGTGATCCGGCGTCGGGTCCATTTGGGTGGAGCTGGCGGCCGGCAAGAATTCAGGCCATCAGGTCAACCCTCTGTGGACAATGGGGGCGAGCCGGCAGGCCTGCGATTTTGGCTTCGCGGGCGGGCAGCTCAAGCCTGGCCTCCTATGAGCCTGGAAGGCAGCCGGCTGGGCTCACCCGTATCCAAGTTCCTTTCAGGCAGCAGGTGGAGCAAGGAGCCCAGGAAGGTGTGAGGAGCTTGGTCCTGCCCGGCACCTGCACCCAGCAGGGCTCTTGCCCGCTCCCGGCCCACCTGGTTTTGGCCTCTGCCACCCCTGGCAGTCAGCCAAGAGAGGATAAGCCACCCTCTCCCTCCTGGAGGGGCCGGCATGGGGCTTGAACCCGTGACCTTGGTGTTATTAGCACCATGCGTTAGCCAGCTGAGCTAGCCAGCCTACGGGAAACTCTGCCTTGCCTGACCCTTTTGGAAGGAGTCACCGGCTGGCGCGGGGAACAATGTGGCCTCCGTTATCGAATGGATGGATCAAGATGTGCCCTGCCCTGGTAGGGGAATTAGCTCAAGTGGTAGAGCACTCGCTTTGCATGTGAGAGGCAGCGGGATCAATGCTCGCGTTCTCCAGCAGCAAGGCAGCCGCAGGACCTTTTCTTGTCCTTCTTTTAGAAGCCATGGACAGTCAGCCGGCTCAGCTCCTCCAGTGGCCTCCATCCCTCTCCCCACATGGCCTCCCAAAAAGCCAGCCCTTGCGGAGCACAAAGCTCTTCCTCCCCGGCCCTTCTCCCCCTTGCGCTGACTGGGAGGCTGGAGACAGCTGGGGGAAATTAGCTCAAATGGAAGAGCATGGGAGAAGTAGTCAGACCCATACACACATTCTCCAGCCTGCTCTGCTCTGCTTTGCTCTGCTGGGCTGGGCTCTAGTGGGGGACCTGCACCTTTCTTTCTGAGCTCTCACTGGAGCACAATCCCTTTCCTCCTCCCTCCCTGCTAGTCTATGCCAAGCTCATTGCCCGGGAGGGAGAGCCACTCAAATACAGAATTACTCACATCCCAGGGGTCCATGAAGGGAATGAGGAGATGGGCGGGGTGGCACGCGATACCAGCTCAGCTGAGACCGTGAGACCTCGCAGCCTCCTGATCTCAGGAATGGCGGGGGGGGGGGCTGCACAAAGAGAGACTGACTCTCCCTGGCGGGGCTGCAGCAGCTCTTCACAGGGGCAGTTTCACTGCCAATTGATACCAGAGTTTTGAAAGCCTCCTTTTCTGGCCTGGCTACCCTCTATTTACGAAGACTGGTGACCCCAAACTTCCCAGAAATCATCATAGCGAGGCCAACCTGAGCACAGACACCTGCTCAGCACCCCGGGGTGCAGCCCTGAACTCCGGCAATCAACTACACTCAGCTGCCCACACAACACGCGTTACATGCAGGAGCCTTCGTGCCCCGTGTGTTCAGGTCCTTCCCAGCGCCAGCTTTAAACTCCGCTGCTCAGTTCTAAGCTTTGGCCACACGGGGGCAGCCTGGAGCTCAGCCAACGCCTCCCGTTGCTGGTTGCGTTTCCCGCTCCTCGTGGCAGGTTCACACCCCGCAGGCAGATCTCTGAATCGGAGCCGAACCGTTCCCCAAACCCAGCGCTTTAGCAGCAGCTTTGCTAGGAAAGCGCTGACGTCCCCAAGTAACGTAAGAGCCAGAGCGCTGTGTCCAGGATCTTCCATTGGGCCCCTCACCGTGGTGTCTGTCAGGCGCAAGGAGAAACCAGGGAAATGTTTCCATGGCGTTTAAGGGCAGACGGGGTCATTAGCTCAGCTAGTCTGACCCCCGAATAACACAGAATTACACCATGACACGTATTGATCCCACAGACCTTAGATAGATCAAAGCGTTTCAGCCCTCAGGAAGGAGGCTAAACTGGGTACCAAGGCAGCGAACAAGGGGCCCCCAAGGCAACGGCAGGGAGCTGATGAGGTGAAATATGCCCAGATGATCCCAGCAGGCGACCCACCCCCATGCTGCAGAGGTGGGAGTCCCTGTTCCTCTGCCCTTAAGAATCTCTGGTGCGTGGGTGCGCTGGGCCCCATTACAAACCCCTCTGTCTTACCCCCCATGAGGGATCCGGTGGATGTGGGTGTTCTCCACGCTACTGGGGGTGTCTGGTGCCCCTGACCCTCCTGGTTAACACTGGAGTGTGTGGGTGCCCCCCTGCCCTTTAAGGATCCGTATTGTGCGGATGCCCCCGTTCTTCTCATTAAGAATGGTGCAACGGAGCATATGGGGGTGTCCCCCACCCCATGAACTAGCTCCCGTGTGTGGTTTCCCCTGCCTGCCCCCATCCGGAAGCTGTGGGTGTCTCTGTTCCCCTTTTCAAGATCCGTGTTGCTTGGGTGCGTCCCTCCCCCCAAGTCAGAATCCCCAGCGTGTGGGTGCTCCCATCCCCCCCTCCAGGCTCAGCCGGGGGGGGGGGGTGTCTAAAAAGAGACCATGTCTCGCCCAGGCTATGCTGCAGGGGCTACTCACAGGCACAATCAGCACAGGAGATTTGACCTGCTCTGTTTCCAACCTGGGGCGGTTCACCTCTCCTTAGGCAACCTGGGGACCCCAAGCTTCCCCGGGATCACCATATTGATGCTGAACTTAGTGTTGACACCTGCTTGGCACAGCCCCCTGCAGCCCAGAACTCCTGAGCTCAAGCGATACATTGGCCTCAGCCTCCCCAGGAGCTGGGATCACAGGCACCAGCCACAGAGCCCGGCTTGTTTTACAGCCTGGCAGCTGGAGCTTTAAACTCTGCTTGTGAGCTCTGTGCCTTGGCCAGACAGGGACAGCCTGGAACTGGGAAATGCTCCTTCTCCCCCCACCCCCGTCTCATGTCGAGCTGCAAGCGGCTCTGTCCTCCCAGGTAAGATCCCGGATGTTTCGGTGCCCCCCTTCCCCCGCCCAGGTGTCCGGGTACCTCTGCCCCCCATACAGAATCCTGGGTGTGTGGGTGTCCGTCCCTCTGCAGAGCATCCCGGAGTGTGGATGCCCTTGTCCCCCACTACAAGATCCTGGGTGTGTGGGTGCCACTCTCCCCCCCAGTAGATCTCTGGTGGGTGGGTCCCCAGGGTGTGAGTGCTCCCATCCCCCGATACAGGCGGGGGGGGGGGTATAACTGGCTCTCCCTGTCCTGCCCAGGCGGTGCTACAGCAGCTGTTCACAGGGGAGCAACCCCACTGTCACCCTGCAGCTTTAACCTGCTCCAGGGGTGACCTGCTTCACCCTCCTGTGGGAGCCTGGGGACCCCAAACTGCCTAGAATCACCTGATTGATGCCGAGCTTAGCACAGACACCGGCTCAGCCTGGCAGGGTGCAGCCCTGAGCCCTGACAATCAGCTTCCCTCCGCCTCCTGCTGCACAGCGAGGATCCCACGCGAGAGGCTTCGTGCCCAGTTTGTTCAGGAGCGTCCCAGGCTCCAGCTGTAAACTCTGCTGGTCAATTCTAATCTTTGGCCACACGGGGGCGGCACTAACGGTCCCATCTAAACGCTGTCAAGTATCAGAGGGGCCATGTTAGTCTGGTTCTGTAGAAGCAGCAAAGAGTCCTGTGGCACCTTATAGACTAACAGACGTTTTGCAGCATGAGCTTTCGTGGGTGAATAGCCAGTTCTTCGGATGATGTTTGCATTTGACCCTTCGGATCGCAGATTGTAACCCGCGGGCAGATCTCTGAGTGCAGCCAAATCCCTCCCCAAACTAAACATTGAAGCAGCAGCTCCCACTGGAAAGATCAGGATTTTTGCCTTTAAAAACAAGGGAAATGTCTCCAGCGAGAGACTGAAGAAGCTCAATTGATTTCATTGACTCCATGAATGTTCCTCTGTGTCCCCCTAGGAGTCATGCCCCACATTTTGGGGACCACTGAACCCTACTCGCTAAGCAGGGGCTAGTGATGCCAAAGCCCAGGGAAAGGGAGAACAAGTGCGGGGCCCCCAGCACTGGAGCCATGTGAGGGGCTGCAGGAGAGGGGCAATGGCTGGTGGCCCAGGGAGTTAAGGGCAAAGGGGGCACAGGAGGGGGCAGGAGTTAGGGGTGAAGGAGGCGCAAGGGTTGGGAGTGCAGAAGCTAGCGGTAAAGGGGGAGTGGGGATCGTCCAGGGGCAATGGGGAAGTGCCAAAGTACAAGCTTTGCCCAGGGCACCATTTTCCCTAATGCTGGTCTGAGCAAACAATTGGAAATGACCCTTCAGTGAGACCAGAACCATCGTGTAGAAAAGCCCCTTTGTTAAGTGCTGGTGGCTGAGGGCTGAGGGAGATGGGTTAGAAAACAACAAGCATTTGTCTGTGGAGGTTTGATTCTTGCCTGCTGGGCAAAGCTGGTGTGTGGTGTCTCCATGGCTGCACTTTCAGTGTCTGATCTGCCACGGGGAGCCAAGTCTAGACATACTCAGAGGCTCTATGCCAGGGTTTCTCAAACTTCCTTTCACTGCAACCCATTTTTGCCAAAAAAAACCCCAAAAACCTTACTACATGGCCCTGGAAAGAGGGACCAAGCCCCTCCACACTGGGCAGAGGCAGGGGAGACAAAGCCTGAGCCCTGCCCCAGTTAGGTAAGGGCAAAACCAGAGCTTGAGGGATTCAGCCCTGGGTGGTGGGGCTCAGACTTTTGGCTTCAGCCCCAGGCCCCAACAAGTCTAATGCCAGCCCTGGCAACCCCATTAAAACAGGGTTATGACCCACTTTGGGGTCCTGACTCACACTTTGAGAACCACTGCTCTGTGCTGATGGGAGAGAGTTTTCCTGTGGGTGCAGTTAATCCACTTCCCCAAGAGGTGGCAGCGATGTCAGTGGGAAAAGCTATATCGGTGGGTGTGCAAGCTTGTGTACCACATTTAAGAAGTTTAATCAAACCCCATTTTTAAAACCACCTGTGGTCTGGGAATGGCAAAGGACCTCGATGAAGCAGGGTTTGTCCTTCAAAGTCCTGGAGATCACGATTCCATACGCCTGTTGTCATGGGGTTATAGCTCAGTGCTTGAGTGCAGTTCACGTAGTCCTCAGTTCAAACCCCAGTGTTCTCTTATAACCCTCTTTCTTTTTTTTAAAAAATGGAAAACATTTTCATTTCCAATCTCCATTATGTTCAGGGGCTCCTCTATACAGGAGTGCTTGATATCAATGTAAACACTCAACATTTCACTGTCCAAATGCACAAAAACCTAGCAAAGCTGTCCATCAGCTGAAATCAGTTCCAATCCTCTAAGTGTCTAGTTTATGTTTTCATCAGTTAAACAAAGGGATCACACGAATGTCCATTTGCAGATCCCTCTTCTCCAGGAGCTATGCTGTGCAGAAGAACAAGAGCCACATCCAGCTGCAGTTCAGGAGTCTGATGACCAAAGAGCCACCAAATGTTCTGAGGGCTGGAGAAAAATGCCTTCTAGTGAGCTATTGAACGAGCTCAACCTGTTTAGCTTATCAAAAGAAGATTGAAAGGTGACTTCATTGAAGGGTTGAAGGGCCTTAATGGAGAGAAAAGATTGGGTATGAAAGGGCTCTTTAATCTAGCAGAGAAAGGCATAACAAGACCCAGTGGCTGGAAGGTGAAAAGAGACAAATTCATATTAGAAATAAGACACAAATATTCAACAGCGAGGATGATTCACCACAGGAACAAGCTACCAAGGAAAGTGGATTCTCCATCTCCTGATGTCATTTAATGAAGACTAGATGCCTTTCTGGAATGCGTTTGCCCCAAAAGTAGCTCTTGTGTCATACAGGAGGCGTGTGATATACAGGGGGTCAGATTAGACGCTCTAATGGTCTCTTCTGGCCATAAAGTCGACTAATTTCTGAAAAACTGAGTGTAGCATTGGGAGCAGCGTCTGATGTTTTCCTGTCTAGCTGGCTTGCTGCCTAGAACGAACGCTCCTTGAGGGAGTAGCTCAAACCTCCAAAGTGCCTGGGCAGGGGCAGGACATTAGCACAGCAAGGGAGGGGTGTGGCAGTGACATCACAAAGGCTTTTTGCAGGACCTCAGACTATTGGTCAAAGGTGGTGGGAAGGTGGTGACCTCACAGAGAGATGCTGACATCAGCCAGGCAGGACAGGGGCGAGGGGCCAGGGAAACCTCAGAGACCCCTGTGGCTTTGCTTCAGCCAGTCTCCTTCTCTAGGTCTCTCTTTGAGGACTGAGGGAGTATTCGGGTTCACGTACGTGAGCGCCAGGAGGAACCTCTTTCGAGTTTTCTCCTTCCCTTTTAGGGAGTTTACTAGAGACCAGCCGTCCCTGTTTAGAAGGTAAGAGCCTCCTTGAGGTTTGAAACCTGTTCAGTCTGATCCATCTGGTGATGAAATCTAAGCATGGAAAACACGAGCTTAAGGAGGCAGAATTTTATTCCGCACCAGGGATTTTGTCCCCTAGAATTACTGGAGACATTAGGGTTTGTCCTTTGTGTTTCACCTTTTCCTCCATCCCTTCCTCCTTTCTCTTCTCTTGCTTCTTTTGTCCTTTCACCTGTTTCCCTCCCAACACCAAGAGCGGGGTGTGTGTATGTGTTGCGGGGGAGTGTTTGGCAGCTCCCACTGTGGGAGGTCCACCAAAAATGTGGGGCTGAAATAGTGCTCGGGCAGTGATCCCCACCAGTGACCTGAACCATCCTTTGGGCTCCCTGCTGAGAACCCTCAGCTTCCCATCCTCAGTCTCTACCCTGATTGGCTGAGCAGGGGGTTATTGACAGGGAGGAGACTCAGGTCCTTGTTGTTCTCTTTTAAGACCAAGGAAATAAGTCAGAACCAGTCATATGTTTGATGAATTTTGCTGCTTCTCTGCATTAATGGTCTCTGAGCAGGTCATGATTCTCTCTAACATTGCAGTTCTCCTCAAATACTTGCTGAATAATTACTGTGCACTGTTGGTCTGGATCTCATCTGAGAGCACATTATTCAGGTCATTTAATGGATGAAATTCAAGATCCGATGGTTAGTTTGAAAATCAGGGGTCTTGGGTCCTATTCCCAGCTCTGCCACTGACTGGCTGTGTGACCTAAGACAAGTCAATTCTCCTGTCTCAGCCTGAGCTTCTCTCTCTTTCAAGTAGGGATAATAATGATCCGCTCCTACCTACCTTACGGTATGTGGAGGCAGGGCTGGCTCTAGGTTTTTTGCCTCCCCAAGCAAAAAAAAAATTTGTCTGCCCTCCCATCCCCCTGCTGCCCGAGCCCTGGGTTCTCCCCTCCCTACACCTGCACCCCTTGCCTCCCCAGCTCTGGGCCTCCCACCACTTTCACTCCCCTGCCAACCCAGCCCTGGGCTCTCCCCCACACACACCCTGTGCTGCCCCAGCTCTCGACTCTCCCCATCCCCCCTACCAGTGCTCCCCCATCCACACACCCCCTGCTGCCCCAGCCCTGGGCTCCTCCCCGCACTTGCACCTTCTTCCACCCCAGCCCTGGGTCACTGGTAACTTGCTCCCAGGTTAATAAAATAGAAAAAAGAGAGGATTGAATGTGTAACAGGGAGTTTGGTAAATCTTGGTTATTTTATTTTTTCAACAGGCTCCTGTCCACCTCCAGTAGAATTTTCAGTCCCAATGGCAACTTACTTACCAAATGTAATACAGACTAGTCCATGCCTCCCAAGTGGATGTGGTTCTTGTTCTTCTGCACATTGTAGCCCGTGGAGGCCAAGGACCTGCAAATGTGTCTTCATGTGCCTTTGTTTCATTGATGAAAACATAAACTAGACTCTTAGAGGATTGGAACTGATTTCAGCTGGGGGACATATTTGCTAGATTTTTATGCATTTGCACAGGAAAATGTTGAGTGTTTCCATTCATCCCTAGTCAGTGGAGCTCCTGAACATAATGGAAATGCAATTACTTTTTGTTGAAAGACCAGGCTTTTAAGGGGGCACTTGGATTTGAACCAAGGCCTATTTGATCTGCAGTCAAACACTCTACCACTGAGCTATACCCCCTGACAATTACCTTGGCAACTCAGTGATCGCAAGGATCTTGAAACCTGAGAGTGGAGTTCGTTTCTTCCACACCAGTGTTGCTGTCTGTGCATTCCGGAGCTATGGGGTGAGTGGGAAACGCCCACAACTAGCTTGTCAGTATCAAGAAAGGAGCAGCCGACATCAGGACCAACGAGACGTGTTGGTGGCGCATCAGGAAGAATCCACACTCCTAGAGACTTCTCGGCGAGGGCACGGTACACAATGGGGGCTACCGACCCGCCACATCCCATCAAGGGTCTTTCTAGTCCCACTTTAGTGTTACCCAATTTCTAATCAGTCTTTGGCCCAGATTCCCTCCCTGAGCGGCACCAGCACATACCTGGGCCCCCTGCTAGTGTTAAATCTGCCTTGAGCTGTGACCCAGCTTGGCAAAGAGCCTGCAGCCCCCTCTGTGCTGGGGAGTGAGAGCAGCCCTGGCACTGGGCAGGGCAGCCCTGAGGGAATGAACCCAATGTGCCCGTGAGGCCCTGATCCAGAACCTCTGCCAGGCAGCTTGTGCTGCTCGGGCTTCTCTAGTCTCCAGCGAGGATTCAAAGCTTCTCTGCTCCAGGGGAACCCCTGGGGGAGGGAGGCAGGGCTCCTGCAGGATAAATCTTCCTGCCGGCAGAGCTCCGGTCCCCTCCTCATGGGCACAGGGCGTTGCACACGGCACCCACCACATGCACACACCCCTTTGTGGGGAGAATCAGCTCTGGGATATTGGGGTCAACCCCCCCCCCTTCTCCCTGGAAACCTTCTCCTGGCTTCAGTGAGGGAATGGGGGCGTGAGGGGCTAGTGCGGTAACAGCAGCAGCATGGCCGTGGGGCTCGGCCGGTGGCTGGGGCCAGTCGCCTGAGCATGAACTCAGCCAATCCCAGGAGATGGACCCGGGTCACCAGCCCAACCCACCACGCGGCTGCTGCCGCTGCCCCGTTAGTGCGCGAGCTCCCACAGACCACGCTGGGGAGAGCCTCCAGCTGCAGGGGAGATGCCCCTGAGTGCCTGGCAGGGACCAGCTCCTGGCTGACCTGCACTGCTGGGGGTTAGGGGGCTGGGTGACAGGGGGGCATTGGCTCTGGGGTGGGACTGTCACTTCCCCTCCTGCCAAGCCAACAGGATCACAGCAAACGAAACCAGCTCGGCCTACATGGGAAGAGTTCAGTCCAGGGCCTGGTGCATTCTGGGAGCAGGGGCGGTGCAGAGAAAGGGCAGATACGGGGCAGCTCTGAACACTCTGCACAGAACTGCCTGTCCTGTCCCGCAGCCCCTGTTACAGGGGGCTTTTCGCCATAGTTTTAATCAGGCCAATAAATTGAAACAAACCCCTGTTAAATCATTGCTCAGCCCGAGTCCTTCACCCACATTCCTTAGGGCATTGGGTGTTTCATTTCCTGCCTCCATTTCACACAGAGACACAATTTCCTTTGCACAGATCCATGAACAGCAAAACTTCCCTGTGTCTCTGGTCTGAGCCAGGGCATTCGATTCCAGTGAACCCTTCTCTCCTGCAATGGCGATGGTCAGACAGAGGGGACATCACCACCTGCATCCCTGCCAGGGAGATATTGGCTCGGCTCTTTCTTTCTGCTGCTGTTGTTAGTCCATGAAACATCAAGGGTGGAATGCAATGCTGAGTTCATCCACCAGCCCCCTGAAAAAATTTCAGTGCCCCAGAGAAATCCTGCCGCCTGCTATTGGAACGATGTGCTGGAGATTTGAATGGGAAAGGGAATGTCTGAATTGACAGAGTGGGGAATGAACAACAATCTACAGCAATGTCATTAACACAAACACACTCTCATCCTGCTCCAGCTGGAAGGGAAATGGGCAGGAATTCTCGCTGTTCACCTAAGGACACACTTACACTCATGCGCAGCCATGATTGTGCTGGGGAAGCTGGTCTGAGCAAACAATTTGAAGTGACAATTCAGTGAGAACTGAATTATCGTGTAGTGAAACAATTGTATGTCAAGTAGTTGTGGCTGAAAGGTTAAGATGATGGACTAGAAATCCTTTGGGGTTGCCCCGTGTAGGTTCAAATCCTGTCAACTATGCAAGCACTGCACTGTTGTTATGATTACTCTAGTTTTAGTGCCTGAGCATCCACAGTGCAAACTGGAGCTAAATCTAGTTTCACTCTATCTACACTTAAAATGCTGCTGTGGCACCTGCTATAGCACTCTGGAGTAGACAGTCAGTGGAGAGGTTTTCCCATCCCTGTAAGAGCTGCATTGACAGAACAATTCTTCCTTTTCTTTAGCACTATCTAACCAGGGCTTAGGTCACTGTAACTATATGGGTGGAGGGGGGGGTTTCACACCCTGAGAGACGTCGCTCTGCCAGTGAAGTGCCCAGCGTACACCAGCCCTTAGATCCCTCTTGGTATTTCAATGCAGGCACTGACCTGTGAGAGGAAAACATCAGCTCACAAACACAGAGACTGAATTCCCCACATTTAATCTCGCTGCACTTTCCAGAAAGTCACAAAATTGAATTCTTTCTTGCTAGGACAGAGAAAAAATAAGTGATACTAAGTTTTTGTCTTGGTTAAATAAAATTAAGTGTTTAATTAATATAGTAAAAAATCTGTCCTGATTCCTCTAACTAACACCATAGCGTGAAATAGGAACAGAGACAAAGCTTGTCAGTGATGACTAATTTCGCAAATGATCTTCCCATTATTAATTTCCACGCTGCCCCCACTGGAGGTCTGGGCATCTCCAATGTCATTGCTCTGCATTCACCTTCCCCTTAGAATTGTTATCGGACATTCGCTTTCCTCTGCAGCGTGGGGCACGGGGTCACTTGCTGGAGGATTCCCTGCACCTTGAGGTCTTTAAGCCACGATTTGAGGACTTCAATAACTCAGACATAGGTTAGGGGTTTGTTACAGGAGTGGGTGGGTGAGATTCTGTGGCCTGTGTTGTGCAGGAGGTCAGACTAGATGATCATAATGGTCCCTTCTGACCTTAAGTCTATGAATCTATGAATCTATTCCCAAATTTGGAAAATTGTGCAGTTCACAATGTGAATAGTGACCCCGGCTCCTTCCTGCACCTGCTCTACATTGCTCCACAGCAGCTTCTCCACCTGCACAGTCACTCCAGCATGGCAGTGCAGCTGCCCAGGGTTCAGCAGGGGCCCCTGGCAAGGACAGTGGGTGCAGCTAACAGCCCGGTGTGCCTGGCCCTGAGGCAGCTATAAAAAAGCAACACCCCCTCCCAGAAGTACAGAGACTGAATTCCCCAACTTTAACATCATGACCCCCAGTAGAAAGCCACACGTGTCAGTTGTATTGTCACAGGGAGATGCAAAAATCAAGTGACACCAATTTTTAAGTTGAGTAAATAAAGTTGAGGAGATAGTTATTAACCTCCCAAAAATATACTAAAGATCCCTGAACATAACACCTGAAGGTGAAATATGGACAGAGACAAACCTTGTCAGCAAAGGCTCATTTCCCAAACGATCCTCAAAATGTTACTAATTCCCACCCCTCCTCCACAGGAGCTCTGTGCAGTGTAACTGTTCTGCAGGCAGCTTCCCATTCAATGCTGTTGTGGGACATTCCCAGGCCTGGAAATGTACCAAGGACAGAATTTGAAGAGCAAACCTGGCTCCCCGCACCAGGCGGGATTTGAGTGTTTTGTCCCTGTCACTTAGTCTTTGTCAATAGTACAGACGCCAGGGGCAGGACTCCAGGCTCTGCTTGAGGGATCCTGGCACAGGGGTTGGGGGAGAGAAAGGATTGTAGATTCTCACCTGTGCTCTGGAGAGGAGGTAATAAGTGAAGGGTCATTATTAACTCTTCCCCTTCTCAGTGTCCCAGGGCTGGAATTCTACATTCCACAGGGGCAAATGAGGGGGTGATGCCATGTGGTTAATGAAAACCAGGGCTCCAGGTGAGGTTTGAACTCACAACCTCAGCATAGCTCCTCTCAGCCCTGCCCTGTAAGTACTGTGCCCTAACCAATTGCACCACTGGAGCACCTTTTAATTAGCATTTTCTGAGACTCCCTAGTTTGTACTCGATGGGGGTGGATCCTTCTTAAGGGTTCCAGGCCCCATTTGACACCTTCACTGCACCTCACTCACAGCTGCTGCCCTGGGTCAATGAAAACCCAGAGTTCACCTCTCACCTCCCGGGGGGAAAGCCCCTTTCTCCCTCCGCTGGCTGGCAACATTGCCGGCCACTTGCCGTTCCACCCTGTCACCGCTCTGCTGGCCACCCTCTCTCCTCTGGGACGTCTTGTGGTCCCATCAGGAGCGGAACAGGCTCCCTAAAAGCAGGGCCGCCCAGAGAATTCGGGGGCCGGGGGCAAAGCGGGGGAGCGGACATAAAAAAGGCGCCACCTGCTGCGGCGCTTGTACTCACTGGGCGGCGTCCGAGTCTTCAGTGGCGGCGGGTCCTTAACTCGCTCCGCATCTTCGGCAGCACTGAAGGACCCGCTGCGGAAGTGCATCCGAAGACCCGGACCGCTGCCGGGTGAGTAAAAATTAAAAAGGCGCCTCTAGCCAGGGAAGGGATTCTCGGCCAGGGCTTGCGGGGCCCCTGCGGGGTTGGGGCCTCGGACAAATTGCCCCACTTGTTCCCCCCTGTTCAGGCACCCCTGGGGCCCTGCACGTCACACAGCTCTCCCTGATTTCAGCTGTTAGTGAGGGAGCCTCACTGCTAGCACAGACTGGGCAGTTCGTTGCATGAGAGACTCTGTCCCAAAGCAGGACTAATGCTTAGAGCTGGTTCTCAGTGATTTCAGCTCTGTTGGTCTGCAGCAAGACTCTCCATTGAGTCTTAACCAGCTCTGTTATTACACAGGGAAGAACAAAAGGGTGAAATGGGGCCTGGAACCCTTAAGAAGGATCCACCCCACTGAGTACAACACTTGTCGCTACCTGCTCCCAGCCCCACTGAGAATGTTTTGGGGTCACTACTTCCCTGTATCAACCTAAGGGGTCTTAAAGAATGCTAGCTAACAAGTGCTCCAGTGGCATAATTGGTTAGCGCACAGTACTTATAGAGCAGTGCTTAGAGGAGCTATGCTGAGGTTGTGAGTTCGAGCCTCACCTGGAGCACTGGTTTTCTTTGACCACATGGTGTCACCCCCTCATTTGCCCCTGTGGAATGTAGAATTCCAGCTCTCCAGAGCACAGGTCAGAATCTACAATCCTTTCTCCCCCACCAACCCCTGTGCCAGGATCCCTCAAGCAGAGCCTGGAGTCCTGCCCCTCCTTGACCCCTGAGCCTGGAGGGAGAGGAGCAAGGAGCCATTGTTAGAGGGCTTTCCCTTCCCCTGCCCACTTCCCTGGCTCTTGTCACACAATCGATAAACAGCAAAAGACCAGAAGTCGGAAGCGCAGACAACGGGATGTTTACTGGGGTTAGTTTCCAAGCAAGCAGATTCCGAAGCCCTTCACACCAGTTGGGCTTATCTCTATAGACCGTCAGAGTCTGTTCCCCAGTGTCCCCCTTCCCAGCTCTGACACCGCAGTTCTCAAAGTCTAGGCCTGTGCAGGCAGCCTGAATATCTCTATTCTAACAGCCATCGGTCCCTGTGGGAAAATGATCTATTCAGGGTTGTCCCTAGACATTTTGGTGCCCTACACGGCACCCCCGTCCCCCAGTCCGAGCTGGCAGAGCGGAGCAGGCTGGGGCCAGGTCACTCCACTTCCCGCCGCCGAGTAATTGCAGGGCAGGCCCGACCCCACACTCACGGGGCGGCGGGAAGTGGAGTGATCCGGCCCCAGCCTGCTGCACTCTGCTCCCAGCCTTGGAACTTGGGGGTTGGGGGGAAACGCCCCCCAGCACTCACCAGTGGCGCGGCTGGGAGCTGGTGGAGCAGAGCAGGCTGGGGCCAGGTTGTTCCACTTCCCACCGCCCGGTGAGTGCAGGGTGCGCCTGATCCCTCCTGGCGCCCACCGGGATGTAGCTCAGGGGAAGGGGCGGAGTGGGGGGGGATGGGGTGGAGCAGGGATGGGAAGAGGGGGGTGGGGGCAGACCAGGGGTGGGGGCTGTGGGGAAGAGGCGGAGCAGGGGCAGGGGCAGCTTTCCTGGCCGGCTCAGCCAGCGGGGGGATGGAGTTCGCCGCTGGAGCAGTACACAGCTGCGTAGGGCACCAGGAAATTTGGGGTAATTTGGTGCCTCCACATCCCTTAACCAGGCAGTGTCCCTGTGGTGTGGGCTGTCTGCATAGGTCCTTTCTCAATCTTTCTCACCCTCTTGCCTTGAGTCTCCTGTGTCTCTGCTTTCTAAGCACAGACTAACTCTGGCTGTTCAGAGGAGGGGAGAACCATGCCTATGTGTGGCCAGCAGACAGCGACAAAGACCCCTAGCCAGCCTGCTCCCTGCCATGCCAAACCCCACTGAAGCCCACCCACAGACCAGCATGTGGGGCGGCTGCTGATGCTCTGTGGCCAACATCAGAAGACGGTAGGAAAGCAGGGCCAGCCCCCCTGGTGGGGCCTCTTACTGTTCCCACTCAAGGTGCTCAATTTGGCAGTGGGGCAGGAGATTTTACCCCAAGAGGCTTTTCCCCAGCTGGCGAGAAGCAGAGAAACACCCAGGATCCCAAGGCGCTAAGTAGCAAACCCCCCTCCAGCACAGGGACAGACGCACACTTGGAAGAGGGAAACTGCTCCACACTCTAGCCCACGCAGCTGCCCATTTTCTTTGGCAAGTCAGGAATGGCAAAGGCGGGACTGGAAGCACCTGGGGCTCATGCCCCAGCCTTTGTGATGCCCAACCCCCAACTCCTTCCTGGGGCTCTAGCTGAAGCCAGAGCACTGGCCTGAGCGGCCAAGAAGAGGTTCCAGCCCTGAAGGGAGCAGGACTTTCAGCACAAAGGTAAATCTGAACAAACACAACCACAACGGGATTTGAACACTCAATTGCCTGATCCAAATGCAGATGCCTTATCCATTAGGCCACATATAATTTCTCCACGTACTTCTTTAGAGAAGATGGACACTGTGTTTCTCAGACTCAGGTCATCTACTGACAGGGGTTGAGACTCTCTGGGCACAGAAGTTGAGTTCCCAGCAACACGTGAGACTTAATTCTATGGAGCCAGGTGCAGGGCTTTGGCAGGGAGGCTCAGGCATGGGGGACTGGGGTGCAGCGGATGGACCGGCTGTCTAGGTACAGAGATTTAGTTGCACTGAGGCACAGGAGGGAAGAGGAATCCTGCTGATGGTCAGTGGCTATGCAGAAAAAAGGGTGTTGATTCCCCCATCCTAAATGGGCTGGTTGGCTTGACCCTTCTCCCCTCTGCAGAGCATGGTGGGGCTGCAGCTCACCCCTTGTGGGGCAGGAGGGAACAGGTGCAGGGCGCTGGGCTCCAATGTACTTGGAAGGCAGCTCCAGTGCGGTGGGGCAGGGCAGGGCCTGTGGTTTACATTCTGCGTTGCCTGGTGCTGGGCCACTGCACAATCCCCGAGAGGGGACAGGGGGACAAGCAGATGATCCAGCACAAGGGGAAGAGGATGTGTGATTGGGGGGAGGAAAGGCCTTGGGCTGCACTGGGGGAGCGCAGAGCAGGGGTGACACCCCAGAAGTCTGCAGCAAAGGGATGGACAGGTGGGCTGGGTGGACAGAAGAGGCAGCGAGCCTAAAAGAGGAGTGGGGTCTAGTGGTCAGAGCAGAGAGGGGGGAGGGGGCTGGGCGCCAGGGACCTCTGGGTTCTATCCCTGGCTCTGGGAGCAGAGGTGGGTCTAGAGGTCATAGCAGGGGGACCGGGAGCCAGGACTCCTGGGTTCCATTGTGGCGGCTGCTTTTTCCTGTGTCTTCCTCCCTACAGATCCCAGCCCAGCCCCCTAGCAGAATCTGACTGGGGGAGGGGGTTGCCCTGCCACTCCAGACTCGTGATTCGAACCCCTCTCACCATAGGCTCTGACATCACGGAATCTCCCCCGCCCCCAAGACAGAAAGTAGGAGCCCCTCCCCGCATGCGGAGGAAGCTAGTGAGTTTCTTGGGGGGTCTCTGGCGGAGGTGACAGCACCCACCAGACACCCACTCATGGTTGCAAGGAGACCCCCCTGCACAGCCCCCTGCTACGAGGGGCCAGGGGCGCCCAGCCAGGGTCAGGAGGTGAGATGGGGTTGCAGTGGCAGGAAGGGGGCAGAGCTGGGGGTGGTGCCAGGTCTGGTGCTGGCTTCACGGGGAAAAACCACACTGCTCCCCCATCACACACACACACACACACACAACTCCTGGTCTTGGGAGGGGAACAGGAGAAAGGACAAAAGAAGCAAGAGACAAAGAGAAAGGAGGGATGGAGGAAAAGGTGAAACCAAAAGGACAAACCCTAATGTCCCCAGTGATTCTAAGGGACAAAATCCCAGGTGCAGAATAAAATTCTGCCTCCTTAAGCTCGTGTTTTCCATGCCTAGAATTCAACTGTCACCAGATGGATCACACTGAACAGGTTTCAAACCTCAAGGAGGCTCTTACCTTCTAAACAGGGACGGCTGGTCTCTAGTAAAATCAGGAAAACGGAAGGAGAAAAGTCGAAAGAGGTTCCTCCTGGTGCTCACATCCGTGAACCCGAATAATCTCTCAGTCCTCAAAGAGAGACCTGGAGAAGGAGACTTGCTGAAGCAAAGCCACAGGGGTCTCTGAGGTTCCCCTGGCCCCTCGCCCCTGTCCTGCCTGGCTGATGTCAGCATCTCTCTGTGAGGTCACCACCTCCCCACCACCTTTGACCAATAGTCTGAGGTCCTGCAAAAAGCCTTTGTGATGTCACAGCCACACCCCTCCCTTGCTGTGCTAATGTCCTGCCCCTGGCCAGGCACTTTGGAGGTTTGAGCTACTCCCTGTGGATCACCCCACTCAAGGAGCGTTCATTCTAGAAAGCAAGTCGGCTAGACAGTAAAACATCAGATGCTGCTCCCAATACTACACTCAGTTTTTCAGAAATTAGTCAACTTTATGGCCAGAAGGGACCATTAGAGCATCTAATCTGACCCCCTGCATATCACAGGCCTCCTGTATGACACAAGAGCTACTTTTGGGGCAAACACATTCCAGAAAGGCATCTAGTCTTCATTAAATGACATCAGGAGATGGAGAATCCACCACTTTCCTTGGTAGCTTGTTCCTGTGGTGAATCATCTTCGCTGTTGAATATTTGTGTCTTAGTTGTAATATGAATTTGTCTCTTTTCACCGTCCAGCCATTGGGGCTTGTTATGCCTTTCTCTGCTTTAATACCCAATCTTTTCTCTCCATTAAGGCCCTTCAACACCCCCCAGAGCCCAGAGCCCACAGCCGGGGCCCCAGACACCCCCACAGCCCCAGCCAGGGTCCTGCCAGATCTTCCCTGGCCCCCAGTCCCCAGAGTCCCTGGCCAGGGGCCCAGACACCCCCAGAGCCCCACCAGCCGCAGGGAGAGCTGGACACTGGCGAAGGGGAGAGAAAATGGGGCACAATCGGGGGGGGGGCAGGGAACTTCTCAGGGGTGGGGGGAGGGGGGGGTCACCCTGGGGGCTGCTCGTGGCTCTCTAGGGAGAAAGGGGGCAGGGCGGGGGGGGGCGGGGGGTCCCCACGGGGGGGGCAGCGGTAAATCCGAGGGGGTCTCACCCCCCCCCTTCCCCCCCCCGCTCCTCGGGGGTCACCGGCGCCCCCCCCCCCGGCCATGTCCGGGCTGCACCGACACTTCCCCCCCCGCCCCTTTCCCAGCCCCCCCGGGCCCCCCCCGCCCGGCAGCCCACGGAGGGGCCGGCCACGGGGGGGGTTAATGAAGGTCTCTCCCGCCGCGATCTGCGCATGCCCAGAGCCCCAGCGCCACAAACCCTTCTCCGGCCCGGGAGAGGCTCCAACGGCCCCGCGCGAGCCAGGCAGAACCGCAGCGCCTCGCTGACGTCACTTCCGCTCCAGGGAGAGTCCGGAACTACATCTCCCAGCCTGCCCCGGGGGCGCGTCCGCCCTCCCCAGCCCGGGTGAGGGAGGGGTCAGCAGCTGAAACTGCGCATGCTCCGTGCGAGCCCCGCTGGGGGCGGGAGAACAAAGCTGCTGCTGCCGCCTCCGTGTGAGCCGGTGAGTGAGAGACCCCGGGGGGCGGGCACGTGACTCTGCTCCGGGGAACCTGGGAGAAGCCTCGGAGCCGCCTCGGCCCCGGGAGCTGCAGCAGGATCCGCTGGGATGGGGGGGGGTCGCTGTGGGGGGTGTCGGGCGGGGGGAGAAGGTCGGTGGGACGCGGGGGGGGCGGGGGGTTGAACTGTCTCTGGGCAGCCTGGAAATCCCCGGGGGGGGCGGGGAGTGAATTGGCTCCTGTCCCTGTTGGCGCCTCTCGCCCCCGGTACAGAGTCTCTCCGGTTCTGCCCCGTTTCTCTCTCGGGGTCTCGCTCGGGCTGTAACATCCGGGGAGATTCGCCCCCCCCCCGATCCGCTCTCTCGGCTCCCCTGTTCCCCCCCCCCCCGGTCTCTCCATGAGTCTCCAATGTCCATTTAAAATCTCTCCCATGGGGGGGTCCCCCCCCCCGTTTTACCTGCAGCGATTTGTCCTTGTCCGGGTGGGAAATTGTTGCCCTGGGTCAGTCCCCGGCACGTGGCTGCCCCTGGCGGGGGGGGGGGTGAGATGCCGGTTCTCTGCCAGGGCGGGGACGGGAGGGGCACGTGCCCCCCGTGGGGGCTGCCCGGACCCCGGTTTCCCAGTCCCAGTTACTGCCCCCAACTACCACCACAGCCACCTGCCCATCCCCCACTGCTGCCCCCTTCCCTCCTCCAGGGACCTGCCAGCTCCCCCCCCCCCTTTGCCCTTTTAAAGCAGCTCCTCAAAGGGCTCCCTGCTGCCTGTGGGAATGGTGGGGAGAACCATCACTTTCTGTATATGTATTGGATAGTAATATAAAATCCAGTCCAACAGCCCCCGTTTTCCCTCTAGTTATGTAGCAGTAATATAAAATCCCCTCAGATCTCAATGGTGTTCATAGACTATCAGGGTTGGAAGGGACCTCAGGAGGTATCTAGTCCAACCCCCTGCTCAAAGCAAGAACAATCCCCAGATTTTTACCCCAGTTTCCTAAATGGCCCCCTCAAGGATTGAACTCACAACCCCGGGTTTAGCAGGGCAGTGCTCCAACCACTGAGCTATCCCTGTGCCCTCTCATGTTATCACTTCGTAGTTTCTGATACGTATTCTCTGCAAATCTAAAAATTATCCTAAGCCCCACTTTTTCTGGGCTCTGGGGGCTGCTACTAACCATGCTCCTTCTCTCTGATCAGCTTGTGCCAGAATCCTGACTCCAAGCACATCCCAGCATTCCCCAGCCAGGCCCAGTCACCATGATAACTTTCTAGCCACTTATCAAACATCTTGAAAACTCCAGGACCTTCCAGTTCCATTGGGAAAATTTGTGCCCCGAGTCCTTATACTAGATCTGGGGGGTGAGGCAGGTGGGAAGGGGGCTAGAAATGCCACACAATGGTCTCTTCCACAGCATTCTGGACTCATTCATTCTGAAATCTGGTTTCATTGAGACCATTGTTAATCCAGAGTCACTGCATGGAAAGACAAGGAGTGACTCCAGATGGACAGTGGGGCAAATGAGATCAGCAGTTCTCCCTGTGAGGAGGGGCTCTCATTAGCTGCTCTCCCCAGAGAGCTAAAGGAGGGAAGCTGCTCAAATGCTCTGTCCCTCTCTGCCCGGGATATTGGGGTTCAGCTTCCTGGGTCAGATGCTGCAGCCTCCATTGTGATCTGGGAGACCAGGCATGTATTGCAGCATCCCTGGGCAGAACCACTTTCCAGTGATCAAGAAAAGGATCAGACAGAGGAAAAGCTGGTTCTTGACTCCATATTCCCCCTGCTGGGGTGTGACTGCCGGGGGGTCAGTGTCCGAGGGAATCCCCCACAGTGACTCCTTGGGTTCTGCTCTTTTCTAGCCTTGTGTTCAGAGACTTAGTTATGAGATTGGGAGAGGGAGAAGGAAGGTTAAAAATCTCTCTGTGGGCTTAGCCTGGCAGGAGGGGCCAGGTCTACACTGTAATACAGAGATTGAGCATTTTCCCAGGATGGCAGAATCTAGGATGTCTGTCTGCAGGGAAAGGGCCTGGGGGAATCGTCCTGTGACATTAACTAAAGCCTGTTCTGTAACCCCCACAACTGCCCTTCTCACCCTCCCACGCTGCAGAATGACGTCCGTGTTTCACTCCAGCTCATCCCATCCTGCCATGGGACAGGGGAGAGAAATGGCTGCAGAGGAGCCTGTTCAGGTAGGGATTGTCGGGGGGTTGCTGGTGGGTTCCTGCAGGAGGGAGAGGGACAGCAAATACACCGGAGATGGGAAGATTTGCACAGTCTGGTTTGGAGCCGGGCAGGAAATGCACAAGGTGGGGAAGGGAGGAGGACAGCTTGTGACATTCCTGCTGGGGGGAGTTTAATGAATGGCCCAGATTCTAGGAACAGACCCATGAGATTAGGAGGTGGAAATACCCCAATTTGTGAAACAGAAAATAACCCTCCTACATGGGGCTAGGAAAACTGACCAGACTCCCAGTGCTGGAGCCTGACCTGACTGACCAGCCGCTGTGAGATATGAAGGGGGCACCCACAAGTGAGGTTTAGGGGAGATTCCCCTCCCTTCATATCCAGCTCCTCACAATGGGGAGGGTGTTGGGCTTCCTACCAGGGAGCTCTCCCTGGTCCCTGCTAGGGGCTCCATCTCCTTTATCCGTCTGTGGCTAGTAGGAGTGTGATGGATCTGCTGGGAGAGAAAAGGGACTCTCTATTCACCCCCTTAACCTGGTGTTTCCAGGATGCTCTGAGTGGGGTGGAGGTGGGACTCTGACTGTGATCCACCCAGAGCTTGCATTTGATTGGCTTCTCTCCCCCACAAATAGTGGGGCTCTGAGTGAGGCAGCAGGTACTGAGTGTTGGACTCTTGCTCTTTCAGGGGCTAGTGCCCTTCAAGGAGGTGGCTGTGTATTTCTCCAGGGAAGAGTGGGCTCTGCTGGACCCTGCTCAGAGAGCCCTCTACAGAGACGTCATGCAGGAGAACTATGAGAATGTGACCTCGCTGGGTAAGGATTCCTGTCCCCTCAGTTCTTGGAAGGGGAAATGAAGAGATACGGTTCATGCCAGCCCCACAATGCCACCTCTGCTCTGTCCTGTCTGTGCATCACCCCAGTATGCCAGTGACCCACACACTGCCACAGACCCTCCCCTGCTGCATAACACAGGAACAATATTGCACAGTGTCAAATATCTCCTGTTTGCAGAAGTAAACTTCTTTGAGATGGGGCGACTACATCTGAACGCAGTGTTATGCTCCTACAAAGCACACGGGATCTTTATAGAGGAAGGTAAACACGCACGCACACACACACACACACACACACACCCTCTGCCAGAGCAGTTCATAGTTACCAGTCTGTTGTAGCTCGAGTCAATCTAATGGCCAATTACACTGAGCACGAGTGTGGGGCTGGGCTCTTGTCGGTCGCAATCCAATGCTCCGGGAGTGTGGCAAAATGAACCCAAACTCCCATGGCCAAGCACCCTGGTTCTTATAGGGTTTTTTCCTTTGTTGAACTCTATGGATTTTGCTGTATCAGTTTGTGATCGGTTACTACTTAACTGGTGTAAACATTCCAGTGCACCTCTGAGAGGGTCAGCCTGACCTTTGTTCTGATTTAATCAATTGTCCTCAGGGGTGCCAGCCTTGACTTCAGGGTCATCAATCTGCCCTTCATTATGGATGCGCGTTGTTGATTCTTTGATGTCCTTTAAGTCTCTTGACTCCTTCTTCCTTGACTCTGGCTATAACAATGGCCTTTACACCTTCTCTTTTCCTGCATACATCCTCATTCACACAGAACTACTGAGAATACAAACAGTAGTATTTTATATCGAGCAAAAAGGCATTGCAAATGAAACCTTGCCTTCAATGTTTCTCTAATCTACTTAACATAGACACAATAGAGAATCCTGTCTCTTATTTACTAAACCTTAAAACAAAGACATGTAGATTTAACTAGAGTGCCTAATTTGTAATACATAGAGGAAACCATAGTAGACAGTGTAACTTATCCTAAAACAAAAGATGACCATAATCAGTCAGAAGGATTGTTCTGGTCTGTCATTCCTTTCTGCTATTCAAACAGGGTGGCTGACAGGATGAAATCAAATCATACATTAAATTCTCACAGTACATTATAAAATCCAGCTCCTACAGCCGTATTCGAGATGTGGGCGTACCATAGATTTATATACAGGCAATATGATATTTTCTGTCTTTTCTATCCCTTGCTTAATGATTCCCAACATTCCGTTCGCTTTTTGACTGCCGCTGCACATTGAGTGGATGTTTTCAGAGAACTATCCGTGACTCCAAGATCTCTCTCTTGAGTGGAAACAGCTAATTTACACCTCATCATTTTGTGTGTCTAGTTGGGATTATGTTTTCCAATGGGCTGCACTATGTGCTATCCTGACATCTAGTAATGCTGAGATCCTGCATTCAGTGATATCCCTGCCCTTCCTGTTCCCTTTCTCCACTGAACCCCACCAGCCCATGGTTACTGTCCCCAGCCTCCCCAGGACTCTCTCATTGTCTCTGGACCTCTCCGTCAGCAAGAAGCAGTGCCAGGGAGACTTGCCCTCTCTCTGGAGTCTTGGATTTCTGGGACATGGATTTACTTTCTCTGTGTTTTAGGAGCCTCTTTGAAATTGAGTGTCTGTGACATTAACCACAGTGCAATCTGGAGTGTTGAACAGCTGTGTCCCCTCAGTTCCCCAGGCTGGGGTGATTTTTACACTGTTTTACTGTGAGAGCAGCCACTCCTGGGCAGTTAACACACAGTCTCCAGCATGTAACTCGCTCCCAGCTACACAGTATTGAGTGCTGCTAGTCAGCGACTCAGGAGTTACAGTGCAGCACAGGAAAACCCCAGAAAAGTCTCTGTTCCCAGACTTCCCCCAGAAATGTGCATCTTTCCCTGTCCAGCACACTACTGAACAAGGCAAGCTCATATGAAGTCTGTCATTTCATCAGTGGAAACTGACATGCACCAGCCTTGTTATCCCATGTAGATGAGTGGACTCATCCCTGCGGCACCCCCTGCTGGTGACTTCTGGGAATTAGCTCATTCCAGCTCTGGCGCACCCTCTGCAGGCCGGTGATCCGCCTGTCCTCTGGCCCCCCATGTCCCTCCCTGGACCTGGTGCCCCTTTTACCTGGGGTGCTGCCCTCTGGCAGTAACCCCTCAGTCTTAGGGTCTCCCCTCCCCAGGGAACTCCCACCCTCTATGTTTATGTATTGGACTGTAATATAAAATCCAATCAAACAGTCCCTCTTTTCCCTCTAGTTATTCAATAGCTGCCCAGCCCAGGTGATAAGTTTCTGCAGCTGGTCCCAGCCCCTTGGGGCAGCCCTGGGCCCCGTTAATACAAATTCTACCAGAGTCCAGGTAACTGAAAGACCTCTGAGAAAGTGCTGGGGACTGGCAAGAAAGTGACTCTGTACAAACAGCCTCTCCTCCCATTAGCAATTGCCAGGAGCAAATCCAGCCATGGGAGAGCAAAGCCCCCAGGAATGGGAGTGTCCCAGCCAGAGGGGCAGGGAGAGAGGACAGGGGAAGGAGAGACTGAAAGGGGCAGTGGGAGAACTGGGGGGGGGAGAGATTTCCAGCTCTCTAGTCCACCCAGACACATGTATTGCAGCATCCCT